>NW_025534285.1:0-226917 GCF_020615455.1 Coregonus clupeaformis
CTGTTCTTGCTAGTATAACTTTTTATTATTGCTTTTATTAGCATTATAAAAACAGTGATACTAGCAAGAGCAGTGTACGGAGTTTCTCTTTTCTTTAAGTTCTCATTGTTACCATCCACCTGATAGCTCAGATGTGAAAGGCCTTTCTGAACTTGATATCTTGTTACCATCCACCTGAGTAGCTCAGATGTACGAGAGCCTTTCTGAACTTGATATCTTGTTACCATCCACCTGATAGCTCAGATGTACAAGAGCCTTTCTGAACTTGATATCTTGTTACCATTCACCCTGATAGCTCAGATGTACGAGGGCCTTTCTGAACTTGATATCTTGTTAACAGGAACCTGGACTGTCTGAATCTGCTGCTCAACACAGGGGCAGACTTCAACAGAAAGGACAGCTTCGGAAGGTCTGTCTGTGGCATCAAATAACTTTCATATGTGATCTTTATGATAATGGGGAATATAGTATAGGGGCATATAGGAATTATTAGGGAAATATTGGGCGGCAGGTAGCCTAGCGGTTAAGAGCGTTGGGTCAGTAACCGAAAGGTTGCTGGTTCAAATCCCCTAGCTGACTAGGTGAAAAATGTGTCTATGTGCACTGCAGCAAGGCACTTAACGCTAATTGCTCCTGTAAGTCGCACTGGATAAGAGTGTCTACTAAATGACGTAAGTAAAATGTAAATGTTTTACAGCTCAATAAGCTTGTTGATGTTGAATGGTTTCTGTGCGTTCTTCTAGGAGTCCTCTGCATTATGCGGCAGCCAATTGTAACTACCAGTGTCTGTTTGCCTTGGTGGGGTCTGGGGCCAGGTGAACGATCTGGATAAAAGGGGTTGCACCCCGCTCCACTACGCTGCTGCCTCCGACACAGACGGAAAGTACGTCTCACACCTCTCTTACTGTTGTTGGTGTGTTGTGGTACCATGACCTTTCACATTTCACTGTAGTCTGGAGAGTATGTTGTGGTGCCATGACCTTTCACATTTCACTGTAGTCTGGAGAGTATGTTGTGGTGCCATGACCTTTCACATTTCACTGTAGTCTGGAGAGTATGTTGTGGTGCCATGACCTTTCACATTTCACTGTAGTCTAGAGTATGTTGTTGGCCGTGTTTGAATACATACTAGTGTTAAATCTGCAGTGTGAAAGCTTGACCACGTCTCCTTTGGGAAAGTGTCTCTGCTTGCTTATCTGTCTGTCTTGATGTTGGTATAATGATTAGTGAACTCTTGACCTCTGACCTCTAGGTGTCTGGAATATTTGCTGCAGAAACGACGCTAACCCAGGGATCAGGGACAATCAGGGCTAAACGCAGTCCATTACGCGTCTGCGTACGGACACCGCCTCTGTCTGGAGCTGGTGAGTCAGAACCACAGGGGACTAGACGCCCTGCATTCACAGACCATTTTGTCTGCGTCCCAAATGGATGTAGGGCCCATAGGGCTCTGGTCAAAAGTAATGCACTATATAGGGAATAGGGTGCCATTTGGGACAGACGTTGATATTCAGTAGGTTTTAAGGTGTGGTTGCATGTTTGTCGTGGCCGCACTCGTCACTCTTGATGTTCTTTTTCCAGATTGCAAGTGAAACACCTTTAGATGTGGTAAGTACCAGTTGGTTACTTTTCCTCACACTAGCTTGTTTAAGATACGAATGCAACACCCCAGTATGTCTGCAGGGGCTGGTCACTGAGATTTACAACATGAAACATGCTACTAGACTAACCTTCAAAGTAAATATGTTACAAGTCTAAACTGGCCCGTCCTTGTCTTTCCCCAGCTAATGGAAACCTCAGGGACAGACATCCTGAACGACTCTGATGTCAGAGCTCCCATCAGCCCCCTACACTTAGCTGTGAGTAAAGCCTACCTGCTCCTGTAGGGGTCTCGCCACATGACAAATGGCACCCTATTCCTATTTAGTGCACTACTTTTGACCAGAACCTTATGGGCCCAGATCAAAAGTACTGCACTACATGGAAATAGGTGCTATCTGGGATGCAGGCATGGTGTTGTTTTTCCACGAAAAGTTGATTGTCCAGACACTCACACACCATGTTCCTATCTGTTCCTGATTAGTGTAAAATACATGCATATTTTGACACGGTGATGATGAGATGATTTCCTTATTTTGCCATTTGAGTTAATCAACCTCCAACAGAGGAGTAGTAGTGTGTTTGTTTCTAAATCTCACGCTTGGCAGGGACCTTCGATGTTGATGCTGGGCGGGAGAAAAAAATGGGCACCCGATTTGAGAGACACTGGTCTACTTTAGAGGTCTAGGACTGTTTCTGTTCAGGCATACCACTGGTCTACTATAGGACATTGAATATATTAAGAGTGTATATCTGTTCAGGCGCACCACTGGTCTACTATAGGACATTGATTATATTAGGAGTGTATTTCTGTTCAGGCATACCACTGGTCTACTATAGGACATTGATTATATTAGGAGTGTATATCTGTTCTGGCATACCACTGGTCTACTATAGGACATTGATTATATTAGGAGTGTATATCTGTTCTGGCATACCACTGGTCTACTATAGGACATTGATTATATTAGGAGTGTATATCTGTTCAGGCATACCACTGGACTTTGCTTCAGACTGTGTGTTTGTTTCCATTCAGGCGTACCACGGCCACCACCATGCTATGGAGGTCCTGGTTCAGTCTCTGCTGGATCTAGACGTGAGGAACAGCCAGGGCGCACCCCTCTGGACCTGAATGCCTTTAAAGGCCATGTGGAGTGTGTTGACGTCCTCATCAACCAGGGAGCCTCCATCCTGGTTAAAGACTTCACCCTGAAGAGGACCCCCATCCACGCTGCAGGTACGCATAGGATATCACGAAGACCTAGAGATTCTGTAATTCAAAAGTTTTCCTTACCAAGATGGACATTTGTTTGGTCATGTTGCTAGGACGCCAATGTCCACTCTAGGGATATTATATAGCATAGTGTGAAAATGCCCACTACACACTGATCTAAGGTCATTTTTGTCATTATTGCTGAGGATCTGGGGAGGGTAAGCTGATCCTAGATCAGTGCACAGGGGGACTTCTATCCAGAGCCAGGTACACAGCTAGCAGGTGACAGGCTTCGAGGGCCTCAGTCCCAAAATGTTTTATTATCTGCTGTGTTAACATCATGAGGATGTCATCTACCAATACCACTGTTCTAGAAATCTGTCTGTTCATGTGAAGGTAATAGTCGTCCAGCAATCAGCTCATATCCTCTCTGTTTAGCCTCCTCTAGCTACCAACGGTCAATCATCTCACATTCTTATATCCTCTCTGTTTATCCTCCTCTAGCTACCAATGGTCAATCATCTCACATTCTTATATCCTCTCTGTTTATCCTCCTCTAGCTACCAACGGTCATTCGGAGTGTTTGCGTTTGCTGATTGGAAATGCTGACCTCCAGAGTGCAGTGGACGTTCAAGACGGGAATGGACAGTAAGTCAATTGGGTTTTGGATACAATTCCTGAAATAAAGAGATTTTGACACTAGTTCTACGTCCCAAATGGCACCCTATGCCCTACTTGGTGCACTACTTTAAACCAGAACCCTATGGGCTCGGGTCAAAAGTAGTGTACCATATAGGGAATAGGTTGCCATTTGGGACTCAGCCTGGTTATTACCAGTTTGTAATATGACCTTGTTGTCTTGTGTATCAGAACCCCTCTGATGCTGTCGGTGCTGAGCGGACACACAGACTGTGTGTACTCACTGCTCAACAAGGGAGCCAGCGTAGAAGCCAAAGACAAGTGGGGCAGAACAGCGCTACACAGAGGGGTGAGGAGGAGAGCTGGCTGTATGCGCTCACACACAGAAAGAGACGGGGAGGCTCAAATATACATATTATCTTCAGAAAAGTAGTTGTCCATGGGTAGTGGTGTATTCATCCCTGTAGGGGACCTGTCTCCAGACATCATTTGTAATAATTGATGATTCATTATTATATCATTGATTATTAGTTATTCAAATCCATTCTTGTCTCCCCGCCCTTCCTCCCAGGCGTTGACGGGTCATGAGGAGTGTGTGGAGGCCCTGCTGCAGCACAGCGCCAGCTTCCTGGTTCGGGACTGTAAGGGGCGGACCCCTGTCCACCTGGTGGCGGCATCCGGACACATCGGGGTGCTGGGGGGCTCCTACACGCCCGCCCAGTCAGTGGAGACCCTCCCCGTCATCACAGACAACCAGGGCTACACGCCACTACACTGGGCCTGCTACGGCGTACGTACTGGACTAACGGAACACTAGATCTTTTCTGATTTTCTCTCTTCAGCACCGTAAACATGTCCCTGAATTAGGCAGGCCATACAACTAGGGTGTAACGATTCGATTTGTATCACGATTCGTGGTTGTCGTACGATTCAAGGACGATATTGGTTCATTTAGAACGATACGATCCGAAGCGATTCAGTGACTTGAAATCGATTCAGTAACCTTTTAGCCAAAAATTCAACCAGTGTGACTGAAATAAATACCTGGATACTGGACAGTGCAGGTGAAGTTTCCTAGATTCCTGTTTCTTGTAAGGACCGCAATGGTGGCTTGATAATTTCTCGCTCGTCGGCTTCTCCTCTGTCGTCCGCCATGCTATGTTTTGTTGTCTTTGCGCCTTTGCGCTGCTGCTGGCGTGGGGCGATGACGTCACGGATAGGCAGACTGAATCGAGTAATGTTTAAAGCCTTTATCATTAAAAGTGCTAAGAAAAAACATCCATATAAAGTCTGACGTGCTTAAATCCAATGGGTTATTTCCTAGTATCGATACAATCGATTTATTACATTTTAAAACGATGTTAGAGTGATATATGTTGTCCAAAAGGCCAACTGCTCGAGCACAGATCGATGTAGTTGGATCATAGGAATATAAATCGATACATCGATGTAGTAGATGGATCGTTACACCCCTACATACGGCAGTGCGTACTGACTAACTGGACTGTAGCTCTGTTCTCTCCTCCATGAAGTGTACACTCATTCACTCCCTCTTGTGGCTTGAAAAGCATTCGATTGGTGTGGACGGAGCCATGTGGGGAATGAACAAGACTACAACAGAATTAGGGGTTATGACTCTCAGTGGAGGACCTTACACTGAAACAGGACTTTGTCAGGGGATTGACATAGCATATGTTGTAGCTAAAACATATTTTGTGACTTCACCATTGTCAGATGTGTAGCTTTCTCTGAGAGTATTGTTGTGGTCTGCAGCGACGTCATCTTTTTCCGGTATGAATCAATCTTCCACTAGGCCATGACACGTGTGTAGAGGTGCTGCTGGAACAGGAGGTTTTCCACAAGACCGAGGGCAACTCGTTCAGCAGAGTTGCTGATTGAGCAGAGATGCAGCAGAGATGCTGATTGACACTCTGGGGCCGGCCATTGTCAACGCCACTGACACCAAGAACGGGTAACTACAGCACATGACAAAGTCCTTTTCTTCTGGAGAATAATGTTGTCTTGGGAATAAAATGACCTCTGGGGTTGGATGAGGGATTGTAGATTACTTTTAATACATCTATTAGTGATTTTATATTTCTATGGTATAAACAGGGTTAATTGAACAAACTTGTTTATAACAGTCCTACATGATATCGGTGAAATAAGTTTCCTCTCTCTCCAGGACCCCCCTGCATGCGGCGGCTTTCACGGACCACGTGGAGTGTCTTCAGCTGCTGCTAGGCCACAACGCCCAGGTCAACTCCCCCGATGCCTCCGGGAAGACCTCCCTCATGATGGCTGCTGAGAACGGACAAACCAACGCTGTCGGTACGCAGCCCCCTCTCTCCTCCGCTTTGCCTCGCCCAGCCGGCTTAAGTTCAACATGTCTGTTTTACATTTTAATAAGTCGCTTAATTTCCTAATTGAGTTTCTTTATGTTTCTCTGTCTGTGTCAGAGCTGTTGGTGAGCAGTGCCAAAGCAGAGCTCACCCTGCAGGATGCAGTCAAGAACACTGCTCTTCATCTGGCCTGCAGTAAGGTGAGCATCCCCACATGAAGATGACGTTCATCTGAACAGTTGGCTCTCTCTGGTTGAAATTTTGGTCTGACATGTTTGACTCTGGTTTTTAAAGGGGCATGAAACCAGTGCCTTGTTGATATTGGAGAAGATTACAGACAGGAACCTCATCAACTCGACTAACGCAGCCTTACAGACGTACGTATGGTTCAGCTGTATTAATTGGGCCAGAAGAATTAGAAGAAGTGCACTATATAGGGAATAGTCTGGCATTTGGGAGGTATCCTCATTTGCTGCTGGCTAATCTGACGGTACTTTCTCCTCAGGCCGTTACACGTTGCAGCCAGAAATGGTCTGACGGTGGTGGTTCAGGAGCTACTAGTGAAGGGTGCTAGCGTGCTAGCAGTCGATGAGAATGGTAAGATCCATAACGCTAACACCGTTTTCTTCTGTACTTCTCTTCTCAATGTGTCCACAAATGTTTCTCTCTAGTCCACTGCTTGGTTATTGTCTTAACTTTGTATCTCCTAGCCTGCTGTTATTTCATGTTTTTCACCAAAAGTGTTATAGTAAACGGTGATGCTCCTGAAGTGACCCTCTGCTGTTCTGTTTGAACCCCTCAGGTTACACGCCTGCCTTGGCCTGCGCCCCCCAACAAAGACGTGGCGGACTGCCTGGCGCTGATCCTGGCCACCATGATGCCCGTGTCCCCCTGCAACCCGGCGCCCAGCCTGTCCTTCAGTGCCATTAACCACTACACCACCAGCCCCTCCAAGAGTGTGACCTTCGACAGCCTGCCCGTGCTGCGCAGCGAGCACAGCTCCTACTGCAGCTTCAACAACATC
The DNA here is from genome assembly GCF_020615455.1 of Coregonus clupeaformis. Lineage (NCBI taxonomy): Eukaryota > Metazoa > Chordata > Actinopteri > Salmoniformes > Salmonidae > Coregonus > Coregonus clupeaformis. The sequence continues at coordinate 6,818 of NW_025534285.1, forward strand.
GGCCACCGCGACCACGATGGAGGCTTCTACAAGGATGAGGAACTCAACGACTCAGACTCAGAGACATACTGAGGGGGGTGGTGGTCGCTGCCCAGGAGGGGAGCCAAGGGCAGGCGGATGGACAGTGAAGTGGGGCAGAGGCCACAAACAAATCCACACATACACACCGTGTCTTAAATCACCACAGCCAGCTTTGGGAGGGCACGAGCCGAGACAGTCCGCACAGGAGCCTTAAGAGTCCCGCAGTTGGAGAGAGAGAAATGGAGGGAGGGAGAGGGGGAGGCACAACAGGCTGGCTGGCCACACTCATCCTCTCGTACCACCAGGTGTCCTTCCAGCAGATACTGGACTTGGACCTGGAACTGCTGCTGCTATACCCCACCTTTACCTTTACCCACAAAGGTCCTAAACGGTAGAAACTGTCCAGCCAACAGACAGACGGACACCTTATGGCGGCAATAACCTGTAGTCCAAGGGGATAGTAGCACTTCACTGAGTGAAAAACAGACATGGACCAAAAGATGTGGAAGAAGCCTTTTCAAAACCTGTTTTGACAGTAGAAATGGGATTGAGCGTTTTGGGCTGAGAAAAAACATAAGGAGTGATGTTTCATTTAAGTTTTATGAGAGTGATGGTCATGTTTATCCGCACACTAAGACAGTCAGAACGCACCTAGCCTCTTGTCTGTAATCCATGTGGGAGGAGGGGAAATCATTTATTTTTATGAACAAACATTTTAATAATATCATTCATGTCTTAAGCTCCTGACCCTCTGTGGGAACCAAAGAATCGTAGTATTTGCTCTCATGAGTAATTTCAAAGAATTTCCATCCCCAATGGCACCCTATTCCCTTTATAGTACACTACTTTTGACCAGGGCCATAGGGTTCTGGTCAAAAGTAGTGTACTCTATAAAGAATAGGGTGCCATTTAGATTTTGCATTTGTATGTGAGCGACAGGACTTTTTACATTTGCGTTATTAAACCTACCTGTCCTTTGCCCTCTAGAAAATATTTTAGAAAGTAAATTATTAATTCATGTATTCTTTCTTGTGATATTTATGTCATCATTTTGTGCCTTCTTTAGTTACTGAGGGGAGGTTAGGAGAGTAGGGGCAGCTGTATGAGCGAAAACAATGATGCACACTAAGTACTACAACGTTTGTGAAAAGCACTGATACTATTCCGAGGCATACGAGGGGGAAAACATGCCTCCCTTGGAGAGGAGAAACACTGTAAACCAATGGTAGGACAGCAGCATTTAGATTTTCTTCTGTTGAAAAAAATATATATATATTATTTGTCTTGGTCTTATAATCAATGTATTTTGACAGGTTTTGCTTGCTTAACTTCTTCAAAAAAATGAAACCACTCAATCCTTTTATGTGATTGCTTGTTCAAACCCCCGTTTTTGTCTCTTTTTGAAAATAATTTTAACTGGAAATATGTACAATACATATGCTATGTTCGTCAAATCAGGATCAGGAGGTTCACAGGTTTTTTCGTGTCCTTTTTTTTTCTTTAAAAGGATGAAACTAGCATGTACATATGAAATAGTGACTGAATTCGAAACTCCCATGAATTCTTTCAGTATCTGAAGATTGCTGTACATTTTATGAGTAATAAAATAAAGAAATGAGTTATGTTATTTAATAATGAACTATGGGTTATCTGTTTTATGTGACAACCGCAGTATCAATTTCTAGGTGACAGTGGTGCTAATCCCAAAAGAAAGGCTACATACAAAAAGGAACAAGAAGTCTATTGGCAAAGTGATGAATATTGCATGTACCTTGGCCTAACGGTGTGGGTTATGTATTTTATTTTTCATGGCGTCCTCAACATTACAGTTTTAAGGGCAACAATAGCCTAAATTTGTTTACAACTCGCAGGATTTCCATACGTGAGCTTTCAACAACACAGAGTGTTGCATCAGCACGAGATCGAAAGTGCGTCAAATCTGTACAGCATTGTTACGTCATCACTGATAAACGTTGAAACTGATCAAAAACCGCTGGAGCGGTGCTGGAGGATTGCGTTTGTTTTCGCTTTGGATGCGCGTTCATTTTGGCAAGGAAATGTGCTGATTTTGCAAGGAGATGGAGAATAAAGAGTTCAAGGTAGACATGTTATTTATTTTTAAATCTTAAATTATATTAATTACTGTGTAATATTTATTTATTTAATTTATTTATTTAATAATATAATAATTACAATTATATTAATTACTGTGTAATATTGTTTAACAAATGAAATAATGTGCTATTCATGCTGTAATATCAAACTAGAAAGTATATGGCCGGGGAGTCATGAGAGTTGGCTAAAGGTACAGTAGGGTCAAATGGGGGTCAAAGGTTATGACAGCACCTTCATAAATTCGTCCAAAATGGCACCCTATTCCCTATGTAGGCTAGTGTACTACTTTTGACCAGGAGCCATAGAAGGGTTGGCTGACGTCACGAAAATGATGCTCGCGCATCGATGGCCGGAAGTCGTGTATCTTGTCATGATTCTGTACCTCAGCTAACAACAAGCTGCCATGTGGGGAATCGTAGCTCTATGGCATGTTTCAGCTCGTTGTATGGTGTTATTGATACCATGTCTTGTTTTGAGGTGTTTTGACTGATATCATGTCTATGCAATGACTAAAATTCGCTACCTAGCTAACCAACAACAACTGTAACAATGTATTTGAGACGAGTTCATTGTTCAAATGTATTTATGTTTGCATTAAACATTTAGAGACTAAATATAGTTTACATGTTGTCTAAGTCAAACCCTGTCTATTTTGCCCCATAGTTGCATGCCAGTTTTGTTGCTAAACAACCAACCCCTCTATAGAGTGTTACAGTGGAGGTCAAACTGTGACGATCCCGGCTGTCTGAGTCGGGTCCGGTCTGGTGACTAGTGTTTCTGCTCGTAATCTCCAGTTTCCCGAGGGTTCGGGAACGCTCCGGGAGCGCTCTGTTTTCCGCACCTGCATCCCATCAGCAATCTGCACACCTGGTCCTGATCATCACCCTTCTTAGGCTCTGGGCCAACATCCATTCCCTGCCGGATCGTTAGCCATGAACAGTATGTTTGCCAGAGTATCAGCCTTTGAGTTCTAGCGTTAGTTTTGTTGTTTTGCACCTTGTTGGTTTGTTGCTTACTCACCTCCGTTTTGTTCTATCTGCAGTCACCCTCCGGAACCTTCACCCAACCTCTGCCTGGTGGTCGGCGGCTGCCGAGCCAGGATCGGACCAACCACTGCACCCTCAACAACCAATCAACGCCACCCGCTCTGTTCCCTGGATTATTCAGCATCACTCGGAATCTGTAAATAAACACTCACCTTTGTCTCACGTACCGTGTCCTGGTCTGCTTCTGGGTTCTGGCTTAGTTAACTCGTGACAGAACGATCCGGCCAGTAATGAACCCAGCGGACCTGGACTCTGTTCGCCATGCTATTACCCAGCAGGAGAAGATGTTGGGCTATCATAGCACGGTACTACAGGAGATCGCGTTGTCAGTTCGGAACCTTTCTACCGGTCTGACGGAGGTCCAGAACCAACGCAAGTGTCCGGTGGAGGATCCACTACCGGTTTCACCCATCTCGCCTGCCGCTTCTGAAGCTGTGTCCTTCCGTGAGCCCAAGGTTCCGACGCCGGATAAGTATGAGGGGAGCTGGGAAGATGCCGTTCCTTCCTTATGCAGTGTGGATTAGTGTTCGATCTACAGCCCTACTCTTATGCCACAGACAAGGCTAGGATAGCCTTTGTGATTGAGTTGCTGCGTGGTCGAGCGCTGGAGTGGGCTTCAGCCGTTTGGGAACGACAGGATCCCTGCATGGCTTCATACCAGGGGTTCACGGCCGAGATGAGGAAGCTCTTCGACCATTCCGTCCGAGGGAGGGACGCAGCTAGGCGCCTGTTTTCGCTTCGCCAAGGAACTCGCAGCGTGGCCGACTTCGTGATCGAGTTCAAGACGTTGGCTGTGGAGAGTGGGTGGAACGAGGAGGCTCTGCAAGCGGCCTTTTACCAGGGTCTGTCGGAGCAGCTCAAGGATGAGTTGATCTCCTATCCGGAGCCTAGTGACCTGGACAGCTTGGTAGCCTTGTCTATTCGGGTGGATAATCGAGTCCGAGAGCGAAGGAGGGAGAAGCAATGGGTTCCGGTTCCAACCGATCAGCTTCTCAGGTTCCAGTCGGTCGTCAAACTGCGCGGCTCGCTAAAGATGGGAGGACTTTTAGCGAGCCAGTTTCGACCTCTCAATACCTCTGTCAGACCCCGTTTCCCGGCTACCCTTGTGAACAGGAATCAGAGCTTAGCGATTAACGCTTTGATCGATTCAGGTGCCGATGGAAGCTTTCTTGATGCCGAGTTGGTGGAACAGCTGGGGCTTTCAAGGAGCAATTGCCGGAAGCCATTGAAGCGACCACTCTGGACGGCAGTAGTCTGGCACGTATCACGATGAGGACTGAACCGGTTAAGATGCGGTTGTCGGGGAATCATTCTGAGATGATTTCATTCTTCATTCTGCCGTCTTCCCATGTTCCTCTGGTCCTTGGATACCCCTGGCTGAAGGAACACAATCCCACGTTCGATTGGGTGACGGGCAAGGTAACGAGTTGGAGCCTTGATTGTCATGCTAACTGTCTCAAGACTGCCTGCCCCCATTCGGTTCCCAGTCAGGTGATTGAGGCTAAACCCCCAGATTTGACCCTGGTTCCCGAGACATATCACGATTTGGGGGAAGTTTTCAGTAAGCAGAAGGCTCTGTCACTCCCTCCCCACCGACCCTATGATTGTGCCATCAACCTGGTCCCTGGAGCTGTCTACCCCAAGGGAAGGTTATACAGTATCTCCCGACCTGAACGTGAGGCTTTGGAGACCTACATCAAGGAGTCCCTAGCTGCTGGTCTCGTTCGCCTCGTCATCACCCCCTGGGGGCAGGATTCTTCTTTGTGGGTAAGAAGGATGGCTCTCTTCGACCGTGTATTGATTATCGGGGGTTGAATGACATCACGGTCAAGAACAAGTATCCCCCTGCCCTTGATGAGTTCTGCCTTCGACTCCTTACAGGGTGCTACGGTGTTCACCAAGCTAGACCTACGCAATGCGTATCACCTGGTCCGGATCAGAGAGGGGGACGAGTGGTTGACGGGTTTCAATACACCGATGGGTCACTTGAGTATCAGGTGATGCCGTTTGGACTGACCAATGCTCCAGCGGTATTCCAGAGTATGGTGAACGACGTCCTGAGAGATATGATCGGTCTCTTTGTGTTTGTTTACCTGGATGACATTCTGATCTTCTCGAAGGAACCTTCCGACCACGTCCAGCATGTCCGGCAGGTGCTGCAGCGATTGTTGGAGAATCGCCTGTTCGTGAAGGCCGAGAAGTGCGAGTTTCACGCCCACACGACATCCTTTCTCGGGTACATCATCTCCAGGGGAGAGATTAGGATGGACCAGGAGAAGGTTAGAGCGGTTCTGGAATGGGCCCAGCCCGGTACGAGATTGCAGCTCCAGAGATTTTTGGGGTTTGCGAATTTCTACCGCAGATTCATCCGGGATTACAGCCGTGTGGCCGCTCCGTTAACTGCCTTGACTTCCAGCATCAGGACCTTCAAGTGGAATCCGGAGGCGGATCGAGCGTTTCTGGATTTGAAGAGGCGATTCACCAACGCACCGATTCTCTCTCAACCGGACACGGCCCGTCAGTTCGTCGTTGAAGTGGAACGCGTCTGATGTGGGAGTTGGCGCCATCCTGTCGCAGCGATGCTCCACGGACAGTAAACTCCATCCCTGCGCCTACTACTCTCGTCGCCTTTCGCCTGCGGAGAGGAATTACGATGTGGGTAACCGGGAGCTTCTCGCGGTGAAACTTGCCTTGGAGGAGTGGCGCCACTGGTTGGAGGGGGCGGAGCAACCGTTTATTGTCTGGACGGACCACAAGAATCTTGCTTACGTGCAATCGGCTAAACGTCTCAACTCCCCGTCAGGCCAGGTGGGCGTTGTTTTTCGGACGATTCAAGTTTGCCCTGACGTTCCGACCTGGATCTAAGAACGGCAAGGCGGACGCCTTGTCCCGGATGTTCTCCAAGACGGAGGAGAGTGGGTCCAAGACCGAGACAATCCTCCCCCGGAACTGCGTCGTGGGAGCAGTTATGTGGAAGATTGAGGAGGAGGTGCTGGCGGCCCTTCGGACTCAGCCCGGTCCCGGTAACGGTCCACCCGGTCGGTTGTTTGTGCCTGAGTCGGTTCGTCCTGCTGTCCTCAAATGGTCCCACGCAAGCAAGATGGCTTGTCACCCTGGCGTGGCTCGGACAATGGCGTTTCTTCGCAGACGTTTTTGGTGGCCTGCCATGGCCGAGGATACTCGGGGTTTTGTTGCTGCCTGTCCAGTGTGTGCGCAGAATAAGAGTACCAATCGGCCCAGCTCTGGACTACTTCACCCCCTTCCTATTCCCCGGCGACCATGGTCGCATCTGGCCCTGGACTTCGTCACTGGGTTGCCCGCCTCTGAGGGGAACACGGTCGTTCTGACTATCGTGGACAGATTCAGCAAGTTCGCCCACTTTGTGCCAATTGCCAAGCTTCCCTCTGCCTCGGAGACGTCCGAGATCCTGGTTAGGGAGGTTTTCAGGGTCCACGGTTTGCCCAGTGATATCGTTTCCGACCGTGGCCCTCAGTTTACCTCTGCTGTCTGGAAGTCCTTCTGTTTGGCCATTGGAGCTACGGTCAGTCTCACATCTGGTTTTCACCCCCAATCCAATGGTCAGGCGGAGAGAGCCAACCAGAAGATGGAATCAACGCTACGCTGCCTGGTCTCTTCCAACCCCACCTCCTGGGTTTCTCAGTTGCCTTGGGTTGAGTATGCCCACAATACTCTTCCTACATCTGCCACTGGGATGTCTCCCTTCCAGTGCCTGTATGGCTACCAACCTCCCCTGTTCCCTTCTCAGGAGAAGGAGCTCTCAGTGCCTTCTGTTCAGGCCCATATTCGGCGTTGCCACCGGACCTGGCATCGGGCCAGAAAGGCACTCCTTAGAGTTTCGGACCGGTATCAGCTCCAGGCGAATCGTCGCCGGATTCCCGCTCCCACCTATACCATCGGAGATAGGGTCTGGTTGGCCACACGGGATCTTCCGTTACGGACTGAGTCTAGGAAGTTGTTACCGAAGTTCATTGGTCCGTTTGTGGTGGAGAAGGTGATCAATCCAGTGGCAGTTCGACTCAAACTACCGAGGACGCTCAGAGTCCATCCCACCTTTCATGTCTCCTGCCTCAAGCCTGTCTTCCTCAGTCCTCTGTTGCCTCCTCCGCCTCCTCCTCCTCCTCCTCGGATGATCGGAGGTGGTCCTGCCTACACGGTGCGTCGCATCATGGATTCCAGACGGCGGGGCCGGGGTTTCCAGTATCTCGTGGACTGGGAGGGGTATGGCCCTGAAGAGAGGAGTTGGATTCCGCGGCGACAGGTCCTAGACGCTGACCTCATCAGTGACTTCTACCGCCTCCATCCTGGCGCTCCGGGGAGTCCGCCCGGTGGCGTTCGTCGGAGGGGGGTACTGTGACGATCCCGGCTGTCTGAGTCGGGTCCTGTCTGTGTGACTAGTTTTTCTGTTCGTGATCTCCAGTTTCCCGAGGGTTCGGGAACGCTCCGGGGAGCGCTCTTGGTTTCCGCACCTGCATCCCATCAGCAATCTGCACACCTGGTCCTGATCATCACCCTTCTTAGGCTCTGGCCCAACATCCATTCCCTGCCGGATCGTTAGCCATGAACAGTATGTTTGCCAGAGTATCAGCCTTTGAGTTCTAGCGTTAGTTTTGTTGTTTTGCACCTTGTTGGTTTGCTGCGTACTCACCCCCGTTTTTGTTCCGTCTGCAGTCACCCGTCCGGAACCTTCACCCAACCTCTGCCTGGTGGTCGGCGGCTGCCGAGCCAGTACCGGATCAACCACTGCACCCTCAACAACTAATCAACGCCGCCCGCTCTGTTCCCTGGATTATTCAGCATCACTCTGACTCTGTAAATAAACACTCACCTTTGTCTCAACGTACCTTGTCCTGGTCTGCTTCTGGGTTCTGGCTTAGCAACTCGTGACAGGTTACAGTGGGTGACCAAAAACCTAGCGCAAACAGGGAAATGGTTCCAATCGTTTTTCCACCATTAATTTTTCCCATAGGCGATTTTAGAAACACATAAAATATTTTATTTTATTTATTTTTTATTTTATTTCACCTTTATTTAACCAGGTAAGCCAGTTGAGAACAGGTTCTCATTTACAACTGCGACCTGGCCAAGATAAAGCAAAGTAGTGCAATAAAAACAACACAGAGTTACATATGGGGTAAAAAAACATAAAGTCAGAAATACAACAGAAAATATATATACAGTGTGTGCAAATGTAGCAAGTTATGGAGGTAAGGCAATAAATAGGCTATAGTGCAGAATAATTACAATAGTATTAACACTGGAATGCTAGATGTGCAAGAGATTATGTGCAAATAGAGCTACTGAGGTGCAAAAGAGCAAAATAAATAACAATATAGGGATGAGGTAGTTGGGTGGGCTAATTTCAGATGGGCTGTGTACAGGTGCAGTGATCGGTAAGGTGCTCTGACAACTGATGCTTAAAGTTATTGAGGGAGATAAGAGTCTCCAGCTTCAGAGATTTTTGCAATTCGTTCCAGTCATTGGCGCAGAGAACTGGAAGGAATGGCGGCCAAAGGAGGTGTTGGCTTTGGGAATGACCAGTGAGATATACCTGCTGGAGCGCAGACTACGGGTGGGTGCTGCTATGGTGACCAATGAGCTAAGATAAGGCGGGGATTTGCCTAGCAGTGATTTATAGATGGCCTGGAGCCAGTGGGTTTGACAACGAACATGTAGTGAGGACCAGCCAACAAGAGCGTACAGGTCACAGTGGTGGGTAGTGTATGGGGCTTTGGAGACAAAACGGATGGCACTGTGATAGACTACATCCAATTTGCTGAGTAGAGTGTTGGAGGCTATTTTGTAAATGACATCGCCGAAGTCAAGGATCGGTAGGATAGTCAGTTTTACGAGGGCATGTTTGGCAGCATGAGTGAAGGAGGCTTTGTTGCGAAATAGGAAGCCGATTCTAGATTTAACTTTGGATTGGAGATTCTTTATGTGAGTCTGGAAGTTGAGTTTACAGTCTAACCAGACACCTAGATATTTGTAGTTGTCCACATACTCTAGGTCAGACCCGTCGAGAGTGGTGATTCTAGTCGGGTGGGCGGGTGCTAGCAGCGTTCGATTGAAAAGCATGCATTTAGTTTTACTAGTGTTTAAGAGCAGTTGAAGGCTACTGAAGGATTGTTGTATGGCATTGAAGCTCGTTTGGAGGTTTGTTAACACAGTGTCCAATGAAGGGCCAGATGTATACAAAATGGTGTCGTCTGCGTAGAGGTGGATCTGAGAGTCACCAGCAGCAAGAGCGACATCATTGATATACACGGAGAAAAGTGTCGGCCCAAGAATTGAACCCTGTGGCACCCCCATAGAGACTGCCATAGGTCCAGACAACAGGCCCTCCGATTTGACACACTGAACTCTATCTGAGAAGTAGTTGGTGAACCAGGCGAGGCAGTCATTTGAGAAACCAAGGCTATTTAGTCTGCCAATAAGAATGCGGTGGTTGACAGAGTCGAAAGCCTTGGCCAGGTCGATGAAGACGGCTGCACAGTACTGTCTATTATCAATCGCGGTTATAATATCGTTTAGGACCTTGAGCGTGGCTGAAGTGCACCCGTGACCAGCTCGGAAACCGGATTGCATAGCGGAGAAGGTACGGTGGTATTCGAAATGGTCGATGATCTGTTTGTTAACTTGGCTTTCGAATACTTTCGAAAGGCAGGGCAGGATGGATATAGGTCTGTAGCAGTTTGGATCTAGAGTGTCACCCCCTTTGAAGAGGGGGATGACCGCGGCAGCTTTCAATCTCTGGGGATCTCAGACGTTATGAAAGAGAGGTTGAACAGACTAGTAATAGGGGTTGCGACAATTTCGGCGGCTAGTTTTAGAAAGAAAGGGTCCAGATTGTCTAGCCCAGCTGATTTGTAGGGGTCCAGATTTTGCAGCGCTTTCAAAACATCAGCTGTCTGAATTTGTGTGAAGGAGAAGCGGGGGGCATGGGCAAGTTGCAGCAGAGGGTGCAGAGTTGGTGGCCGGGTTAGTGGTAGCCAGATGGAAAGCATGGCCAGCTGTAGCAAAATGCTTGTTGAAATTCTCGATTATTGTATTGGATAGTGTTTCCTAGCCTCAGTGCAGTGGGCAGCTGGGAGGAAGTGCTCTTATTCTCCATGGACTTTACAGTGTCCCAAAACTTTTTGGAGTTAGTGCTACAGGATGCAAATTTCTGTTTGAAAAAGTTAGCCTTTGCTTTCCTGACTGCTTGTGTATATTGGTTCCTAACTTCCCTGAAAAGTTGCATATCGCGGGGCTATTTGATGCTAATGCTGTACGCCACAGGATGTTTTTGTGCTGGTCAAGGGCAGTCAAGTCTGAGGAGAACCAGGGGCTATATCGGTTCTTAGTTCTGTATTTTTTGAATGGGGCATGTTTATTTAAGATTGAGAGGAAATTACTTTTAAGGAACAACCAGGCATCCTCTACTGACGGAATGAGATCTATATCCATCCAGGATACCTGGGCCAGGTCAATTAGGAAGGCCTCCTCGCTAAAGTGTTTTAGGGAGCGTTTGACAGTGATGAGGGGTGGTCGTTTGACCGCGGACCCGTTACGGACGCAGGCAATAAGGCAGTGATCGCTGAGATCCTGGTTGAAGACAGCTGAGGTGTATTTAGAGGGTATGTTAGTCAGGATGATATCTATGAGGGTACCCATGTTTACGGATTTAGGGTTGTACCTGGTAGTTTCGTTGATAATTTGCGTGAGGTTGAGGGCATCTAGCTTGGATTGTAGGATGGCTGGGGTATTAAGCATATCCCAATTTAGGTCACCAAGCAGTACAAACTCTGAGGATAAATGGGGGGCAATCAATTCACATATGGTGTCCAGGGCACAGCTGGGGGCTGAGGGGGTCTGTAGCAAGCGGCAACAGTGAGAGACTTATTTCTGGAAAGGTGGATTTTTAGAAGTAGAAGCTCAAACTGTTTGGGCACAGACCTGGATAGTATGATAGAGCTCTGCAGGCTATCTCTACAGTAGATTGCAACTCCACCCCCCTTTGGCAGTTCTATCTAGACGGAAAATGTTATAGTTGGGGATGGAAATTTCAGAATTTCTGGTGGCCTTCCTGAGCCAGGATTCAGACACTGCTAGAACATCAGGGTTGGCAGAGTGTGCTAACGCAGTGAATAACTCAAACTTAGGAAGTAGACTTCTGATATTTATGTGCAAGAAACCAAGACTTTTGCGATTACAGAAGTCATCAAATGATAGCGCCTGGGGAGTAGGAGTGATACTGAGGGCTGCAGGGCCTGGGTTAGCCTCTACATCACCAGAGGAACAGAGGAGGACTAGAATAAGGATACGGCTAAAGGCTTTAAGAACTGGTCTTCTAGTGCGTTGGGTACATAGAATAAAGGGGGCAGATTTCCGGGTGTTATAGAAAAGATTCAGGGCATTATGTACAGACAAGGATATGGAAGGATATGAGTAAAGTGGAGGTAAACCTAAGCGTTGGGTAACAATGAAAGAGATAGCATCGCTGGAGTCATCAATTGAGTCGGTCTCCGCGTGTATAGGGGGAGGTGCAAAGGAGCTATCTAAGGCAGGTTTAGCTAGGCTGGGGGTCTACAGTGATATAGTACAATTAGAAATAACCGAAACAACAATAAACTAACCATGTTTGGGCTGAGGCTAAACATAAACAGGATGTAGTACCGTAAAAAGGAACAGTCCAGCAGATATCAGCTGTATAGCTGAGTTATCATAAGGTCCGGTGGTGAAGCACTAGTAAGAGGCCACGGCTAGCGTGTGCTAGCGGGCCAGGGCTAGCAGATGGATGGAATCTTCGTGGTTAACGTCGTAACCACATCAGACGATTTCGTCGGCAGACCAGTCGTGTAGGATCGGCGGGGCTCCGTGTAAACACTAGATGGTCCCGTCCGGTTGACAGAGAGGTAGATAGCCGGGAGATGGGCCTAGCTCAGGATGATTAGCCAGACCACAGCGTCCGTTTTGTTGTAGCCAGCTGGTAGCGATGAATCCGGAGTTAAAGGTCCAGTGATTCAGTGATTCCGGCGGAAAAACTGATATGTTCTGGGTCGATAACGCGCTGTGTTTTTTCCCGCGGAAAAAAATCCAATGTTCTGGGTGAAACACCGCTAGCTGTGGCTAATAGCAAGTAGCTAGTTAGCTGGCTAGCTAGTTTCAACTGGAGATTCTAGATTCTAGATAAAGGTAAGTCGATAATAGAATCCGTTCCACATTGAGTGAGGCGGGTTGCAGGAAAGTATATTTTGTAGAAGGATGAAAAGTCTGATAGGGAAATATGTACGAAAAATACAAAAAACAGGGTATTTACAGGCTATTTACAGACACACGACAGAAACAGGACTGCACTACTTCGAAAAAAAAAAAAAAAGTGGCGTGACGTTTTTGTAACCATGTAAATCTCTGTCGGACAAGTTGATGTATTTGATGTATTTTTCTATTACATGTATGACATTTCATTGAGATATTTTGTGTTTTAATGACGCAAAATTGAATTACAGCCTAACTCTGCTTTCTGTTGTCGCCAGCAGGCTGCAGTGGTGACCTTCACTACCGTGACCCACAAGGATGAAACTTCCCAGACCAGCCTCACCCTCAGCAGGGGAAAGAGAAGCTACCCAGACCTACACACCTTTGTGCAGGGCATGAAGGACGAGTAAGTTGCTCTTTGGCTTCCCCCATGCATCCCCTAGATATGTTCCCTATCTCAATTGCATACTCCTCGTGTCCTCTCTTCTCAAAACCCATTGGATGAGAAAGCCAGAGGTCCCGCCCTTCTGACCTTCTCATCCAATGGGTTTTGAGAAGGAGGCGAGGAGATTGAGAGTCTCCCATAGTCTCGGGCCAATACAAAGGACTCAACGGACCAAATAACCAATCAGGGATGTCTGGGTGTGGCCTAGTTCCATAGAGGTCCATCCATAACGTAGTCTAAGATAATAGAGGTAATGTCCATCCATAACGTAATCTAAGATAATAGAGGTAATGTCCATCCATAACGTAATCTAAAATAATAGAGGTAATGTCCATCCATAACGTAATCTAAAATAATAGAGGTAATGTCCATCCATAACGTAATCTAAAATAATAGAGGTAATGTCCATCCATAACGTAATCTAAAATCATAGAGGTAATGTCCATCCATAACGTAATCTAAAATAATAGAGGTAATGTCCATCCATAACGTAGTCTAAGATAATAGAGGTAATGTCATGTAGTTCATTGTGTACTTGCATTTATTTACTTTTCAGCCATTGGAATCTGCTGAGTGAGAATATGCGTGCCGGGGTGAGTTATAGTCACCTCTAAAGTAGTTAATGTTGGTAAAATGGACCAAACATTAATTTGTGGAAATCCTGCAGGACCTTTAATCCTGAACCACTGCTTTAATTGACTAGCTTGAGTAAATGGTTCTACGTTTTATATCAGTGCAGCCCCTTTAACAAACTAACTCTGTATGGTCTTTTAACATTGCAGATGAGCAGACATGAGTTTAGTGCCAAGTGCATGGATATTGTAGCATGGGTGATGGAGTCTACATCCACTGTGGTTGTTCCCGCCCTTGACCTCACCATGCAGATAGAGCTCTCTGATTCGCCAAGCTCTTCTGGATCAGGAAGTAATGAGGCAGGAGAGGTGACCTCTCTTGGCCGCAGCGTCAGATTCAGCTGTAGTGGAGGACCCAGCAGGTGCACCAGCGCCAGAACCGCCTGCAGCACACGCACTCCCACGCCTTTCCCTCCTCTCACAGGTACCTAGCCCTATCCATGCCTCTAACAGGTACCTAGCCCTATCCATGCCTCTCACAGGTACCTAGCCCTATCCGCTCCTCTCAAAGGTACCTAGCCCTATCCTCTCCTCGCACAGGTACCTAGCCCTATCCCCTCCTCTCAAAGGTACCTACCCCTATCCCCTCCTCTCACAGGTACCTACCCCTATCCACGCCTCTCAAAGGTACCTAGCCCTATCCCCTCCTCTCACAGGTACCTACCCCTATCCACGCCTCTCAAAGGTACCTAGCCCTATCCCCTCCTCTCACAGGTACCTAGCCCTATCCCCTCCTCTCACAGGTACCTACCCCTATCCACGCCTCTCACAGGTACCTAGCCCTATCCCCTCCTCTCACAGGTACCTAGCCCTATCCCCTCCTCTCACAGGTACCTAGCCCTATCCCCTCCTCTCACAGGTACCTACCCCTATCCCCTCCTCTCACAGGTACCTACCCCTATCCACGCCTCTCACAGGTACCTAGCCCTATCCCCTCCTCTCACAGGTACCTACCCCTATCCACGCCTCTCACAGGTACCTAGCCCTATCCCCTCCTCTCACAGGTACCTAGCCCTATCCCTCCTCTCACAGGTACCTAGCCCTATCCATGCCTCTAACAGGTACCTAGCCCTATCACCTCCTCTCACAGGTACCTAGCCCTATCCACGCCTCTCACAGGTACCTAGCCTTATCCATGCCTCTCACAGGTACCTAGCCCTATCCATGCCTCTAACAGGTACCTAGCCCTATCCATGCCTCTCACAGGTACCTAGCCCTATCCCCTCCTCTCAAAGGTACCTAGCCCTATCCTCTCCTCTCACAGGTACCTAGCCCTATCCCCTTCCTCTCAAAGGTACCTAGCCCTATCCTCTCCTCTCACAGGTACCTACCCCTATCCCCTCCTCTCACAGGTACCTAACCCTATCCACGCCTCTCAAAGGTACCTAGCCCTATCCCCTCCTCTCACAGGTACCTACCCCTATCCACGCCTCTCAAAGGTACCTAGCCCTATCCCCTCCTTTCACAGGTACCTAGCCCTATCCCCTCCTCTCACAGGTACCTACCCCTATCCACGCCTCTCACAGGTACCTAGCCCTATCCCCTCCTCTCACAGGTACCTAGCCCTATCCCCTCCTCTCACAGGTACGTAGCCCTATCCCCTCCTCTCACAGGTATCTAGCCCTATCCCCTCCTCTCACAGATACCTAGCTCTATCCCCTCCTCTTTTGCAGGTATTTCCTGTTATAGGTACAAATATCCATTCCAGATCCACTTAGTGAGAAATACTACTTAGATACTACACAACCACTCTAAAACGTTTACTCTGAATGTTAATGTTTGCTCTGAAGTGTGGTTTGAGATGGTTCACAATGCTTCCTTTGAATAACAATAACAAGGTTGAGTTTGTGTCCCAAATTCTTGGATCATATTTTTTTATTTTGTTACCATATACTATTCATTTATGTTGTGCATTCTGCAGGTCCATGACCTCTTTGCTAAGTGAGAATGAAGAGCGATATGTCTCTCACCTGAGGGGTGGCGTAGAGAGATGAGACACAGACAACACTCAGCACCACTGAGATCTGTGTTTGGCATCTCTGAGGACTCTGTCTTCGAGCATGGTCCAGAGCGGCCAGTCGAGGGTGACATCGTACCGCTGCCCAAACGGAGTAGACAGGAGAGAAAATACAGACCTAGCAAAATGTCAACGGATGGCAAGTTTATGATGGTATTGTCGAGTTGGTTATAAACCTTCTCAACTCCAGATTGGCTGAGCTAATGCGAAGTGTCAGTCAGGGAACTCTAGTTCTGCTGACTGGAAGTATCTCAGCATGTCAACAGTTTGCCCAAGAGATGCTAAGCATGGCGACTTCTAAGATGTATTCCCATGCCATAGAGCATATTGCGCTCGGCCACAAGTCTCCCCTTGAGTTAGAGAGGGAGCTTGAGGCCATCTTGGGTCCTCTGGCTGGACAGGTCATAGTCATCATCATAGATAGCATCATCAAGGCTAAAGCCAACGGAGGAAATGAGGGGAGCGTCCAGCCCCCTTGACCTATTTTCTAACTGCCATTTCGGCAGAAATGCAAAGCCTAGTGGTTCACAGATCGGCTAGCAGACCATCCACCAGACTGTCCAACAACGACCCACTGCTGAACATTTCCAAGTCAAAGGTCTTAAGATCAGTTCTGCTCAAAATGGCAGAGCTCTTTGGCCAAGGTCCAAGTGAAACCTGTCTAGTTCCACTAGTCCAGAGTCAGTCCAACAACTCAATTTGCGACTGGACTGTGAATGCAGGCACCATTCATCCAAGTACATTTCTGTCCGACAACAGAGTGACAGAAGTGTCATCCGATGTTGTGGATCTTGTACTTGAGGTTTTTTGGATAACAGGATTTTTGGATAACAGGAACCCGTCAAGGCCACAGAGTGCCTGCTCCACAACTCAGCTAGTGGAGCAATAGATATGAGAGCTCTTGCTGGGGACTTGGTCAGACAGGTGTCTGTCAAACTCAGCCCATTTGTCTCTGAGAGTCAACTCTCCACCATGTCCATGACAGATCTGTCATCATCTTTTCTGACTCCACCCTGAAGCAGTTGTGTTCTCGCTCTGTTGTTGCTCTGGCAACTGCCTGTCAAGCAATCAAAACAGAGCTCGAGAACCAGAGACCTACCAACCTGGCAGCCAGAGACCTACTATCGTCTCTGGTAGAGACCATTGAGGACATGGATATCTCTGACATCCTCCAGGGCCCGTCGGCCATTTTGGAGGAGGCTGCTGTGATAAAGCACCCAGAGATGTCCACCTCGACAATATACAGATCTCTGCTTCTCGACTCATCTCTCGCCTCCTCTAAGATGGTCACTGAGAGCATTATCTTCAACAACCCATGCCCATCAGAGGAGAATGTGAGTATTCAGAAGGAGCTCCCTGCTGATAAAGTTGACATCCTCCATGGTCAACCAGTGGAGGAGTATATTGTCAAAGCTGAGCAATGCATCACTCAGGTCATTCAGGATGCAGCTGTGACATATACTGCTGTTATGTGGGCAGCTTGTCTCTCCCTTTTTCTGTTTCCCTTCCTCCTTGTTTTGTCCCCTCTTTTTCTGTTGTATCTGTATGTGTGTTTGTCCCCTTTATGTGGGTGTGTCTGGAGTGGATCAGGGGGCGTGCTCAGGATCTGCCTCTCCTGTGCAGCTGCGGGTTGTTTCCAGTGATTCCTGCCTACGCAGCTGCATCCTATTCTCTCATCAACCTGCACTACTTATTCCTGGGCATGGCTCTCCACCGGCGCCAGATCGTTGTTCTTACCAGAGCGGTAACTTGGCTCACCAGTAAAGTTATTTTGTCTTTGTCTTCAGCCTGGCTCTCCACTCTCCTTAACCTGTCGTTTGTTTTGTCTTTAGTTTCGGACATATCTCCCAACCTGCCTGCCTTCCTGCCTGTCGGTCTGCCTGCCTGCCTGCCTGCCTGCCTGCCTGCCTGCCTCAGCCTCCTCCTTCCTCCGGAGCCGAACTAGCCCACTCTGTTCCTTTACTTCAGTTGTTTTTGGACTAAGACAATTTTAACTTTGATTAAATATTTTGTTTCTTCCACTCCCTTTGTCGTGTTGTTTCTCTGAGTGCTGGGTTGAACCATAGCCTAACAGAACGATCTGGCCCTGGACCCAACAGAGAAACAGCACGGGCAAACAAAGACAGCTTCCAACAAGCTATCCAGGCTCAAGGAACGTTGCTAGGGACAGCATGACCAGTTGATTCGGACTCTTGTGGAAGATAATCATCAACTGCTGAACCAGGTGACTCAGTTAACTACACACGTCTCTAAATTGTCTGTTATCAGTTCTCCATCTCTCTCTGACCCCCAGTTTGATGCACCCCAAGTTGTTTCCTCGGACACTAGGCAGGCTTCGTTCCGTCGGGAACCCCCTGTCACGTCGCCTGAACCGTTCAATGGAGAATTGGACAAGTGCCGGGGATTTTGCTTCAGTGTGACTTGATTTTTCGGCAGAGGCCACTGTCGTTTTCTACTGATGCATCTAAGGTACATTATGTTCTGGGGCTGTTAAGAGGGAAAGCTCTGGTTTGGGCTGAGGCTGTGTGCTCAGATCAAACTTTGACTGGATTGACTTTTGCTGATTTCTCTGCTAAATTGAAGACTGTTTTTGACCATCCTGACCATGTGGGTAATTCCTCCAAGATACTTTTTAATTTGAGGCAGGGTTCTAACAGTGTGGCAGAGTACTCTATTGAGTTCTGGACGTTGGCAGCGGACTCCAAGTGGAACAATGTGGCACTTCAAGGAGCATTTCTAAACGGTTTGAATGAAGCCATTAAGGATGAACTGGCTGCTCGTGATGAGCCACATGATTTACATTCTCTCGTTTCCCTGTCCATCAAGCTAGACAATCGGTTGCGGGAGAGGCGTCGGGAGAGAGGCGATCGGCCACATCTAGGAGGACGAGTTCCCAGCCTTCAACCACTCGAGTCTCGCCTCTCCGGAGTCGGCAGCTTCTTGTTCCTGATTCCATCCCGAGCACAGAGGAGGAACCTGTGCAAGTGGGTCGAGCTCGACTACCTCCAGCAGAGCGGCAACGGCGCCTCCAGGCGGGTGAGTGCCTGTACTGTGGAGACGCCACACACATTCTGGCTACATGCCCTAAGCGGCCAAAAGACAAGGCTCGCCGTAACGGTGGGTCTACTTGCGAGCCCAGAGTTAGATCCTGAACCCATCATTCCCCGATTACAAGTACCTGTAACCTTACGTTTCCAGAGTCATTCCTGCCACTCTCAGCTCTCATAGACTCAGGTGCAGAAGATAACTTTATTAGCCACCAGTTCGTTACACAAGCTCGTATCCCCATGGAGCCACTATCTACCCCCATTCGGTCACAGCCCTTGATGGGCGCCTCCTCATGGAGATAACTCATCAAACCACCCCCGTTTCCCTAGTGATTTCTGGCAATCATTGTGAAAGCATTCAGCTAAGAGTTATGTCTGGCTCAGCTACCTCCCTAATCCTTGGCTTCCCCTGGTTGGCTCTTCACAACCCACAAATTGATTGGACACGTCACACCATTCTCAGTTGGAGCACTAACTGCCATTCCGAGTGCCTGAGGTCAGCGGTTCCCCCCACTAAGTGTAACCCAACTCCTCCCTCAGCTCCTCTTGATCTGTCATCTGTCCCCAAAGAATACCATGACTTAGCGGAGGTTTTCAGTAAGGACAAGGCTCTGTCTCTACCACCACATAGGCCTTATGATTGCCCTATTGAACTGCTTCCTGGTGCTCCCTTGCCCTCTAGTCGGTTATACAATCTGTCCCGACCGGAAAGAGAGGCAATGGAGCAGTACATTGGTGATTCTCTGGTCTCGGGCATAATCCGTCCCTCGTCGTCTCCTTTGGGTGCAGGTTTCTTTTTCGTGGAAAAGAAGGACAAGTCGTTACGCCCCTGTATCGATTTCAGGGGGTTTAAACAACATAACTGTTAAAAACAAGTATCCCCTTCCACTCATCAACTCAGCTTTTGAACCTCTGCATGGCGCCACAGTGTTTTCCAAGCTCGACCTCAGGAATGCTTATCACCTTGTCCGAATCCGAAAGGGAGATGAGTGGAAAACCGCTTTCAACACTCCACTGGGACATTTTGAGTATTTGGTCATGCCCTTTGGGCTTTCAAATGCCCCCTGCGGTTTTTCAAGCCATGGTGAACGATGTTCTTAGGGATTTTTTGAACCGTTTTGTCTTTGTATACCTGGATGATATTCTTGTTTTTTCCAAGTCACCCGAGGAGCATGAGTCACACGTCCGTCAAGTCCTTCAACGGCTCTTGGAGAACAAGCTGTACGTCAAAGCAGAGAAGTGTGAGTTCCACAAACAGTCTACATCGTTCCTTGGATTCATAATTGAGAGCGGGCAGGTGAAGGCGGACCCGAGAAGATCCGGGCAGTGACGGAATGGCCCACACCCACCACCCGTAAGCAACTTCAATGATTTTTGGGCTTTGCTAACTTCTACCGTAGATTCATTAAGGGTTTTAGTAGAGTGGTGGCACCCCTTACAAGACTCACATCTCCTAAAGTCCCTTTTCGGTGGTCCCCTGAGGCGGAGCAGGCGGTAGGGGTTTTGAAGGAACTGTTTTCCACCTCCCCGTGTTGATACACCCAATACCTCTCTGCAGTTTGTTGTGGAGGTGGACGCGTCGGACTCAGGTGTGGGAGCAGTCCTCTCCCAGCGCTCCCCCACTGACCAAAAAGCTTCACCCCTGTGCTTTTTTCTCCAAGAAATTGTCACCCACAGAACGGAATTACGACGTTGGAAACCGGGAACTGCTGGCGGTCAAGCTTGCACTGGAAGAATGGCGGCACTGGCTGGATGGAGCTGAACTGCCGTTTGTGGTCTGGACTGACCACAAAAACTTGGCTTACATCCAAGCCACTAAGAGACTCAACTCACGCCAAGCCAGATGGGCCCTGTTTTTTAGTAGGTTTAACTTTATTCTTACATACAGACCGGGGTCAAGAAATGTTAAACCAGATGCTTTGTCCCGCCAGTTTGCTGACCCTTCGGAGACCAGCGAGCCTGAGGCAGTCCTGCCTTCCTCATGCGTCGTGGCGGCTGTTCAGTGGGAGATCGAGTCTCTTGTGAAGACTGCACTTGCCACGGACCCGGGACCGGGTGATGGACCTCCCAACCTACTCTTTGTTCCCGAGACGGTCCGGTCTCAGGTGTTGCAGTGGATTCACACCTCCCGTTTTGCTGGTCACCCTGGGATGAGACGCACGTTGACGCTGCTTAGGAGACATTTTTGGTGGCCTTCAATGGAAACTGACGTTCGGGCTTTTGTGGCAGCCTGTTCAACCTGTGCTCGGGGCAAAGCCTCCCATCAGTCCCCTTCGGGGCTGCTGCTACCCCTCCCAGTTCCCAGCCGTCCCTGGTCCCACATTGCCGTGGATTTTGTCACCGGCCTACCCAAGTCTGAAGGTAATGATACTATACTTACCATTGTGGACAGATTCTCTAAATCTGTCCACTATATAGCATTACCAAAATTACCGTCTGCCAGTGAGACAGCGGACCTCCTAGTCCAACATGTATTCCGTCCCCATGGAATACCTGTGGACATCGTATCTGATAGAGGCCCACAGTTTACTTCCCGTGTTTGGAAGGTTTTCTGTTCTGCTTTGGGTGCTTCCGTTAGTCTGTCCTCAGGGTTTCATCCCCAGACCAACGGTCAAACAGAAAGAGCCAATCAAAACCTCGAAGCAACCCTTCGTTGTGTGGCTGCTCAACATCCATCATCCTGGGCCAAACATCTGCCCTGGATAGAGTACGCCCACAACTCCCTCACCGCCTCTGCCACCGGTCTTTCACCCTTCGAGGTTACCATGGGTTATCAACCCCCTCTGTTTCCTGCTCAGGAGAAGGAATTGGCTGTTCCTTCGGTTCAGGAGAACCTCCGCCGCTGCCAGAGAGTGTGGAGCGACGCTCGGGAAGCATTGCTTCGGACCACCGACAGGAACAAGACAACAGCGGATAGGAGCAGGACTCCCGCACCTGTGTTTCATCCTGGTCAAGAGGTTTGGCTGTCATCTAAGAACGTACCTCTTCGTACCAAATCACGCAAGCTGTCTCCTCGGTACCTGGGTCCGTTTGTGGTGGAGTCCATCATTAACCCCGCTGCGGTTCGTTTGAAGTTGCCTTCAGCCATGAAGATACACCCTACTTTCCACGTCTCCCAACTGAAACCTGTGTCCTCCAGCCTTTTGTGTCCGCCGGCTGATCCACCTCCACCTGTTCGCCTCATTGAAGACCATCCGGCCTACACCGTCAGTAGGCTCCTGGATCTCGGAGGCGGGGTAGGGGTCTCCAATACCTAGTCGATTGGGAAGGTTATGGACCAGAGGAGAGGTCTTGGGTCCCTAAGCGTTTTTGTGTTGGATCCTCAGCTGATCACGGACTTCCATCACGACAACCCTGACAGGCCTGGTGGGTCGCCAGGTGGCGACCATTGAGGGGGTACTGTTATGTGGGCAGCTTGTCTCTCCCTTTTCTGTTTCCCCTTCCTCCTTGTTTTGTCCCCTCTTTTTCTGTTGTATCTGTATGTGTGTTTGTCCCCTTTATGTGGGTGTGTCTGGAGTGGATCAGGGGCGTGCTCAGGATCTGCCTCTCCCTGTGCAGCTGCGGGTTGTTTCCAGTGATTCCTGCCTACGCAGCTGCATCCTATTCTCTCATCAACCTGCACTACTTATTCCTGGGCATGGCTCTCCACCGGCGCCAGATCGTTGTTCTTACCAGAGCGGTAACTTGGCTCACCAGTAAAGTTATTTTGTCTTTGTCTTCAGCCTGGCTCTCCACTCTCCTTAACCTGTCGTTTGTTTTGTCTTTAGTTTCGGACATATCTCCCAACCTGCCTGCCTTCCTGCCTGTCGGTCTGCCTGCCTGCCTGCCTGCCTGCCTGCCTGCCTGCCTGCCTGCCTGCCTGCCTCAGCCTCTCCTTCCTCCGGAGCCGACTAGCCCACTCTGTTCCTTTACTTCAGTTGTTTTTGGACTAAGACAATTTTAACTTTGATTAAATATTTTTGTTTCTTCCACTCCCTTTGTCGTGTTGTTTCTCTGAGTGCTGGGTTGAACCATAGCCTAACAATTATGGGGTATTGTGTGTAGCTGCGTGAGAGAAAATATTATAATTGAATCCATTTTGAATTCAGGCTGTGGAATAAGTTAAGGGGTATGAATACTTTCTGAATGCACTATATACCTGCAAGAAAGTGATAAATAAGTGACTGTTTGAAAGGGGTCATATAAACATTGCCTTTGTCACGCCCTGGCTCTGGGGACTATGTTATGTTGAGCCAGGGTGTGTGATTCTATGTTTGTATATCTATGTTGGCCTGAGTGACTCCCAATCAGAGGCAACGAGTGTCAGCTGGTTGTCTCTGATTGGGAGCCATATTTAACTGTCTGGCTTTTCACTTTGTGTTGTGGTTTCTTGTTCCGTTAAGGTTTGATAATGTAACCAAGGACGTCACGTTTTGTTGTTTTGATCGTGTGATCATTCGTATAATAAATATGTTTGCTTTCAACGCTGCGCCTTGGTCCTCCTCTCTCGTAGACGAGCGTGACAGAAGAAACCACCATAACAGGACCAAGCAGCGTGAAGAAGAGAGAGGATGGACTTGGGAGCAGTGGAGTAGGAGTCTCGACTGGGCCAAGCCAAGAGAAGAGGAGAGAGGTTGGACTTTGGAGCAGTGGGGTGAGAGTCTGGCGAGAACGATGGAGGCCTGGCCCACGGGGAGGTGAGACCCCCAGAAATTTTTTAGGGGGGCTCACGACGTCGGGGCAGCAGGAGGCCGCGTAGAGCGGTCCAGCGGGTTGGCAGAAGAGGCCGCCAGGTTACGGGAGTCACTGGTCACCAGGGGGAAGGAGGTTGTAGAGGCACGGCGAGAGGTACTGGCGTGTGTTGCCAGTCCGGTCCGGCCTGTTCCTGATCCCCACGTAGGGCCAGTGGTGTGTGTTCCCAGTACGGTCCGGCCTGTTCCTGCCACTCCCACCAAGTCTGTGGTGCGCGTCGCCAGCCCAGTCCGGCCCATCCAAGCTCCCCGCACCAAGTCTGTGGTGCGCGTCGTCAGCCCTGTCCGGCCCGTTCCTGCTCTCCGCACCAAGTCTGTGGTGCGCGTGCCAGCCCAGTCCGGCCCATTCCTGCTCCCCGCACCAAGTCTGTGGTGCGTTTCGTCAGCCCTGTCCGGCCCGTTCCTGCTCTCCGCACCAAGTCTGTGGTGCGCGTCGCCAGCCCAGTCCGGCCCATTCCTGCTCCCCCCGCACAAGTCTGTGGTGCGGTTCGTCAGCCCTGTCCGGCCCGTTCCTGCTCTCGCACCCAAGTCTGTGGTGCGCGTAGTCAGCCCGGCTCGGCCCGTTCCTGCTCCCCGCACCAAGTCAGTGGTGTGCTCGTCAGCCCAGTCCGGCCTGTCCCTGCTCCACGCACCAAGCCTACGATGTGCGTCGTCAGCCTGGTAAGGCCGTTCCTCCTCCACGCACCAAGCCAGGGGTGCGCTCGTCAGTCCAGCACAACCCCTGCCTGGGTCATGTCCGAGCCGGATCCGCCGCCGAGGCGGAGTGCCCACCCGGTCCCTCCCCTGTTGTGGAGTTGTTTGGCGCGGTCGGAGTCCGCGCCTTTGGGGTACTGTCACGCCTGGCTCTGGGGACTATGTTATGTTGAGCCAGGGTGTGTGATTCTATGTTTGTATATCTATGTTGGCCTGAGTGACTCCCAATCAGAGGCAACGAGTGTCAGCTGGTTGTCTCTGATTGGGAGCCATATTTAACTGTCTGGCTTTTCACTTTGTGTTGTGGTTTCTTGTTCCGTTAAGGTTTGTTTATGTAACCAAGGACGTCACGTTTCGTTGTTTTGATCGTGTGATCATTCGTATAATAAATATGTTTGCTTTCAACGCTGCGCCTTGGTCCTCCTCTCTCGTAGACGAGCGTGACAGCCTTATTTATATTTTTACATATAACATAAAGTTAATTCTGTCTGAAATAGTCATGCTATAATGGGCGTCGTTTCTCAGACCAAATTTCCATTCTGGCTCAAAACAAAGCAATCTGATCATGCTCCAGTCAAAAACAGCTATAGGGAATGCCTATACATTGTCCAATCTCCTTCCACACATTGATTTCATCTTTATTCAGAAAGAAACAAACTTAAAATTAAGTGTTGTTTCAGTGTCTTGTTGCAGGTTGTGCAATGTTCAAAAGAGTGTGAGAGAAAAAGCATTAACTTGTGTGTGTGGTGTCAAGTGTGGATGGTCCTATGTATGCAAATAGCCGAGATTGGATATTTCAGCACAATGGACAGCAGCGACA
The DNA here is from genome assembly GCF_020615455.1 of Coregonus clupeaformis. NCBI lineage: Eukaryota > Metazoa > Chordata > Actinopteri > Salmoniformes > Salmonidae > Coregonus > Coregonus clupeaformis. The sequence goes on from NW_025534285.1 coordinate 31,642, forward strand.
TTGGGATAGCGAGATCTGTAATTCAGCAACACATGACACTGGATAGCGGCTGTCTCCAGGTGAAGTTGGCATTGGGAAAATCCCATCTAATGGGAAACGAGGGCATAGGAGGCAAAAAAGACTGAAGGAGAAGACTCCCACAGGAACTCTTGGCTTAACTGTTCTGCCACATTCATTTCAAATGTTACATTTTTCGATTTGTAAATAAAAAGGGAACACATCTGCAAATAATGTAAACTGACTTTTCTAACTACACTGTACAGCTTTAGTGTGTCTGTGTGTCATAGGTACAACTGCAAGCAATTCGCTTCTCAAATCCTTCTCAAATGTCTGTTTAATGTGAGAAATAAAATGAAAAACAACTCTTAGACTAATACAATGCATACTGTCACGAATTATTACTATTCCCAACAAGACAACGAAGTGATGGTCTTTACCCGCCATGGAGACTTATAAAGGCTACTTCCCCCACCAAAAGTTCCCACGCTGAGCGATGTTGTTTACTACATCATTATGCATATAATTCAAGTCATACCTTTATTGTCATTCATGCTCTTATTTTTAACAGAGTAGTTTTGCAAAACTGTAACCTGCGTCAATTCAGAGCTAGGAAATATTGAAATAATGTGCTTAAGAGGACCACACCCGTCGCTATGGGTGGGCCATAGGGCCGGGCCCGCCCCCCAAAAATGCTTGGCACCCCCCACTTGAGGCACAGATCTCTTAAAAAGTGAGGTGGAACTTTCTGAGGTGGAAGTTGGGAGAGTTATATTTCAGTGAAACGTAAGTGAAGGAGGCCCCGCTCTCTCGCTTTCCCATATGTTTAGTTCATTTCATTCCGATCTCCTTTGCATTATTGTAGCCATTTTCTGTAGCCTGTCAACTATGCGTCTGTCTATCCCTGTTCTCTCCTCTCCGCACAGGCTTTACAAACGCCTCACACCGCGTGGCTGCTGCCACTCTAACCTGGTGGTCCCTGCGCGCATGACCCACGTGGAGTTCCAGGTCTCCGGCAGCATCTGGAACTGCCGTTCTGCGGCCAACAAGGCAGAGTTCATCTCAGCCTATGCTACCCTCCAGTCCTCGACTTCTTGGCGCTGACGGAAACATGGATTACCACTGAAAACACTGCTACTCCTACTGCTCTCTCCTCGTCTGACCATGTGTTCTTGCATACCCCGAGAGCATCTGGTCAGCGGGGTGGTGGCACAGGAATCCTCATCTCTCCCAAGTGGACATTCTCTCTTTTTCCCCCTGACCCATCTGTCTATCTCCTCATTTGAATTCCATGCTGTCACAGTCACTAGCCCATTCAAGCTTAACATCCTTATCATTTATTGCCCTCCAGGTTCCCTTGGAGAGTTCATCAATGAGCTTGACGCCTTGATAAGTTCCTTTCCTGAGGATGGCTCACCCTCACAGTTCTGGGTGACTTTAACCTCCCTACGTCAACCTTTGACGCATTTCTCTCTGCCTCCTTCTTTCCACTCCTCTCCTCTTTTGACCTCACCCTCTCACCGTCCCCCTACTCACAAGGCAGACAATACGCTTGACCTCATCTTTACTAGATGCTGTTCTTCTACTAATCTCACTGCAACTCCTCCATGTCTCTGACCACTACTTTGTATCCTTTTCTCTCTCGCTCTCCTCCAACACTACTCACTCTGCCCCTACTCAGATGGTAATGCGCCGTCGCAACCTTCGCTCTCTCTCTCCCGCTACTCTCTCCTCCTCCATCCTATCATCTCTTCCCTCTGCTCAATCCTTCTCCCTCCAATCTCCTGATTCTGCCTCCTCAACCCTCCTCTCCTCCCTTTCTGCATCCTTTGACTCTCTATGTCCCCTATCCTCCCGGCCGGCTCGGTCCTCCCCTCCTGCTCCGTGTTATGACGACTTATTGCGAGCTCACAGAACAGGGCTCGGCAGCCGAGCGGAAATGGAGGAAAACTAGACTCCCTGCGGGTTTGGCATCTTTTCACTCCCTCCTCTCTACATTTTCTTCCTCTGTTTCTGCTGCTAAAGCCACTTTTTACCACTCTAAATTCCAAGCATCTGCCTCTAACCCTAGGAAGCTCTTTACCACCTTCACCTCCCTGCTGAATCCATTTTGAAAATAAGGTTGACGAAATCCGATCCTCGTTTGTTAAGTCAAATGACACTGCTGGTCCTGCTCACACTGCCCTACCCTATGCTTTGACTTCATTCTCCAGATGAAATCTTGCGACTTGTGACGGCCGGCCGCCCTACAACCTGCCCGCTTGACCCTATCCCCTCCTCTCTTCTCCAGACCATTTCCGGAGACATTCTCCCTTACCTCACCTCGCTCATCAACTCATCTTGACCGCTGGCTATGTCCCTTCCGTCTTCAAGAGAGCGAGAGTTGCACCCCTTCTCAAAAAACCTGCACTCCGATCCCTCCGATGTCAACAACTACAGTCCAGTATCCCTTCTTTCTTTTCTCTCCAAAACTCTTGAGCGTGCCGTCTTTAGCCAACTCTCTTGCTATCTCTCTCAGAATTACCTTCTTGATCCAAACCAGTCAGGTTTCAAGACTGGTCATTCAACTGAGACTGCTCTTCTCTGTGTCACGGAGGCTCTCCGCACTGCCAAAGCTAACTCTCTCTCCTCTGCTCTTGTCCTTCTAGACCTGTCTGCTGCCTTTGATACTGTGAACGATCAGATCCTCCTCTCCACCCTCTCCGAGTTGGGCATCTCCCCGCGGCTCACTCTTGGATTGCGTCCTACCTGACAGGTCACTCCTACCAAGTGGTGTGGCGAGAATCTGTCTCCGCACCACGTGCTCTCACCACTGGTGTTCCCCAGGGGGCTCAGTTCTAGGCCCTCTTCTATTCTCGCTATACACCAAGTCACTTGGCTCTGTCATATCCTCACATGGCCTCTCCTATCATTGCTACGCAGACGAAACAAAACTAATCTTCTCCTTTCCCCCTTCTGATAACCAGGTTGCAAATCGCATCTCTGCATGTCTGGCAGACATATCAGTGTGGATGACGGATCACCACCTCAAGCTGAACCTCCCGGGAAGGACTGCCTGTTCCATGATCTCGCCATCACGGTTGACAACTCCGTTGTGTCCTCCTCCCAGAGTGCAAAAAGCCTTGGCGTGACCCTGGACAACACCCTGTCGTTTCTCCGCTAACATCAAGGCGGTGACCAGATCCTGTAGGTTCATGCTCTACTACATTCGGAGAGTACGACCCTGCCTTACACAGGAAGCGGCACAGGTCCTAATCCAGGCACTTGTCATCTCCCGTCTGGATTACTGCAACTCGCTGTTGGCTGGGCTCCCTGCCTGTGCCATTAAACCCCTACAACTCATCCAGAATGCCGCAGCCCGTCTGGTGTTCAACCTTCCCAAGTTCTCTCACGTCACCCCGCTCCTCCGCACACTCCACTGGCTTCCAGTTGAAGCTCGCATCTGCTACAAGACCATGGTGCTTGCCTACGGAGCTGTGAAGGCACCTCCGTACCTTCAGGCTCTGATCAGTCCCCACACCCAAGCGAGGCATTGCGTTCATCCACCTCTGGCCTGCTGGCCCCCCTACCTCTGCGGAAGCACAGTTCCCGCTCAGCCCAGTCAAAACTGTTCGCTGCTCTGGCACCCCAATGGTGGAACAAGCTCCCTCACGACGCCAGGACGGCGGAGTCAATCACCACCTTCCGGAGACACTTGAAACCCCACCTCTTTAAGGAATACCTGGGATAGGATAAATTAATCCTTCTACCCCCCCTTACCTCACCCCACAAAAAAAATTGTTGTAAAGTGGTTATCCACTGGCTGTAAGGTGAATGCACCAATTTTGTAAGTCGCTCTGGATAAGAGCGTCTGCTAAATGACGTAAATGTAAATGTAAAAAAATATATATATATATATATATGGGTAATTCTTCAACTATGGTACTCTTTGAGCTAGACAGTTTCAGAAAATAAAAACATTTCTACAAACAATTTTTTAGTATCAGTTGGTTTCTCAATCTGTCTGGAAACCTTCCCTGAAGTTGGCTGTGATGATTTGTATTTACTAATATATATTTTTTGCCATTTTTATCTGACAGTCCAAGAAAACGGTCATTTCCATCACATAACAAAACATGTATTTTTAAGAGAAAATAATGAAATATCTTCTGTTATAAATATATTTGATTAAATAGCCACACATATCTGTTCAAATTTGTAATTTATAATTTTTTTCAGAAATGTAACTGTAAAGATTTTACAATGTTTACACTAAAAAAACACCTAAAACTAGGTCAATGGAACATTTCATTTTCTTATCATAGCTCAAAATCATATATTTCTCAAAGTGTATACACAAATCTTAGCCCTAACTGCACAATTATCAACACCACTGAATATAGTTGGTTTGATTGTATGTTTTTTTATATGTTTTACTTTAAAATATGTGTTGTGGTGGAAATGACATGGCGTGGCGGAAGAGACAGTGTGTGGCGGAAATGACAGATAGGCAACTTCCAATTAAAAACAATTTTCTACTGCTCTATGTGGTGAACCAGAGCAAATCAATAAGCAACAGCATTTGTGAACAAAAACATATCACCAATATTTTTAAATTAAAAAACAATCCAAAAATGAAAAAACATGAATTTGTGTTAAAAATCAGCAAATCATTTCTTCACTGTTTTCTACATGCTGAACTAGAGCAAACTAGTACAAACTAGAGCAAACCCTTTATGTCATCATTACCTTAACATAACCTTAATATAACCAGTTGAATAACAGATAAAATAGGCAATATATTTTGAAATTGAAAACTTATATGCCTATGCTGAACCAGAGCAAACACTCTGTACTTAAACATTACTGTCATGTGTGTTATATCGTAAATCCATGTACTGTCAAACGTAATCATGTGGAATAACAAGTTGAATCTGACTAAATAGACATTGTATTTGCTAAATACTGTATCTGTCAAACTTGCATATGGGCCAGAGGTTCAGTTATGTTTCATGGTCAAGAACAGAGCATATTTCTTTCCAAACTGTTGGCTCCACCATCACATGCCTCTTTGTTACTGGTTGAGGCTCTGGGACCAGCCTGATCACATCTTCTGGCCGGTACCAAATAACATCGTCTCTCATAGGCCAGAATAACTTGTTTTTGCCAATATGACTCATGGTTCTCACCAGAGCACAACCCTCAGGGTCCACATCCTGTATAATGCCAGGGTAAGGATCCCCCATCATACCGTACCACACACCAACTTCCAATCAGTCCCTCATGCAGGTCTATGATGGGTTGAGATGTGCTGGTAAGTGTGCTTGAACTTGGTGATCCCAATGCAGTCTCCATAGTTCTGTGCTCCCAGTATGTTGACTTTTTTGAGACCAAAACACTGGCAAGGATGGGGATCTGCACAAAAGCAGCTGAGAACTTGCCAAGAAATCTCCTCCGGTCTTGTAGAGACAATCTAAAAGAACAAAGTGCATTTGAATACTGTGGAGATATAAATTGAAAAATGTTAAACTCTCATAACAAAAGTGACATGTGTGATACCTGATGTATCTGCATGGTTCCTTTGATGGTCAGCAGGTCATCAGGAAGGAGACTATCCATCTCTTCAATTTCCCCCTCAGTGATGTACATTAACTTGACAGTTGATGGCTGGTTAAGCAGTTGTTCATACAATACTTTTTCCAGTTGGAAGGTCAATGCCCTTGGCCACAAGCGAAGTCTGCTTGGCGCTTAACAGCCGCACCAATTCCATCAGCTGGGCCCTTCCCATGTCCGGCCTCCAGAAAATTCCAGGTCACCTTTTTGAATCCTAGCTCATATGGTACTTTGCTCAGGAAAAAAAAGTTATTTTTTGACCTACACTGAGTGGTTGGGCCATCACTTATGACATGCAGGGTGGTTGCAGCTGTGTTTTGTTGTTTGAGGTAGGGAAGCACTTTTTTGTAGTGGCCCTACTGTTATCGTCGCGTTCTAAAAACTTTGTTATCTTTTCCTTCACTTCTTGGCTGACTCTGTTTCGTTGTGTTTTGCGGGTGTATTTGAGTTTGTCGGCCCTTGTCATGTTTGTCCTGATTAGTTTTGTAGAGAATCCAAACTCCTTCTTGGCCATGGTGACCAGGCGGTATTTTTTTAAGATCTTGCCAGCCACAAGTTTGGAGATCAGTTGCCGAGCTTTACGATTGTCAACATTCTGATACTTTTTTCTTATTTCTGACATAATGGTGTTATGGAATAGGAGTGTCTTCTTTAATTGCTTGCTTTCTTGCTGCATCTGTTGCTTTGTTTTCATTTTAGGTGACTCTAGGATCCCCAGGTTCTTCAGTCGATTACTTCTTTTTTGTATTTTTCAACTTTTCTGAGGGCATCCTCAAGCTTTTTGTTTAATGTCATTAAGATCTCTGTACACCTTTGCTTTTGCCTTCGCAACCTTTTTTTCTCCCTCTTTTCCTCTGTGGAGTTCTCTCTGGTGTAGGCTCACAGCTGAGGTGTTTCAGGGATGTCTTCTGCATTAACACTCATGTTGTCTGGTGATGGTGGTGGTGTTGTATGTGCCATGAAACTATTCACTGCTGAGACCATTTTCCATTTCCTACGTCTGTTTCGTTGAGAAATTCGCCACTGTCTTCTCATTTTTCGTTGTTCTCTTTTCGGCATTTCTGTCACAGATTCTAACAACACCTTGTTGCTTTTTCTTCAGGTATCTTTCTCTGTCCTTCTTGAGGGACTCTGCATATTTAAGTGGATCTGATTTTATTCTTTCTCTGTATGATCTTGACCTCTGTGCTGTGGTATTGCTTGCCATCTTAAAGAAAGAGCCAAGACATCATGTCAAACCTACTTATCTATTGTTCTCTTATTTACCAACAATATTGTAATATTGTTAAAACTGTTTTTGAATTTAGTATCAGTATTATAGCCCAAATAATTTGCTGTTTAGCATCGAACAATGTCATTTCCACCACAACCTGTCTTTACCACCACAATGAACACCGTGGTGGAAATGACTGTGGTGGAAATGACATTTCCCCACTTTCCCTCTAAAATCTCATGCTATGTTAGCCTGCTAATATTAGTTTTAGAGTTAGCATTAAATATACACAAATTACACATTATTAAATTAAATGTATCCAGTTATTTTTACGTCCATGTGAAATATGAGCTGTTTGGAAATGACGACCAATAAACATACTCTCAGTTTTACTCATATTTACCTTGATTTTTCTTCTTTTCATTACCCCTGTAGAGGACACCATTTCATCCAGCCATGTGTTCCACTGTGGAGTTTCTGTTGCTATGGTTACTAAATATACAAAACCTAAAACACTGATCCCAGGATTCTATTTTGTACAGTGTGGTGGAAATGACAGTGACCCCAAGGGACAAGGGGTTCTATTTATGAAAATATAGGAAAATGTGAATATGTATCACAATATATAATATGTAGAATTGAAATAAATGGTATTTTATCATTTGTACTTGAAATCTACATTATTTAAATATTTAATTTAGAATTAAGCGAGGTTGAAGATACAAAGTCTGGCTTAGGGACAGAGGGAAAACAGTAAAAACCATGCATAAAAGGCCTCATATTATATAATAAAAAGAATGATTGAGCCATGATACATTTTTTATAAGTTCCCATTAGGGTGGAGTAAGTATGACAAAAACAAAAAAGAAGAAATGTTTTTTAGTTTTTATTATTTCATCCAGGGACAAGAAAAGTACCATAGTTAAAGAATCATATATATATATATTATAATAGTTGCTAATTTTGTGTTGCATTAATGTTGCATTCTTTATCATTAAAACATTAAAAATATAAAGAAACAATGGTGTGATTTTTGTTTGATTGATGGGAATCTACACTGCAACAGCCTATCACGGCCTTAATAAAAAGAAAGTTAGGCTACGTACGTGACGTAGCCTACGTCAGTGTAGCCGCTCAACAGTTACCGCGCATTTTTGAAAGCTGGATGAGTTTTCGCCGGCTTACTCGCTTCAGTTCGTCATATATATCCGTAAGTGGTTGAAAAGCCCACCAACAGTCTCCTCTGCCAAATTGGATACGACACCGACGCCTCCTGATGTTGTAGTTGGAGAAGGAGACCCTGGACGACAGTCTGAGCCTGATGCTAGTAGCTCCGTGGAGTCCGGGGCAGCATTTGGGCCACAACTGCCTGTTGAATCAGTGGGTATGAGTGACCTCGGCATGGACAAACCCAAACAGGTTGTGTTGAGGAAATATTCAGTCAAAATGTTTGGTTAAAAAAAAACGATCATTTTCCTCTAGCTGGTATTTGAACAGGGACTGGCTTGAGTACTCGGTGGAAAAGTACCGTACTCCGCATTTTGTTATGCGTGCAGGAAATTCAAATCTGTATCATCGGACGCGAACTTCTCCATTAAGGGATGTAATGTTTGGAAGCATGCAATTGGAACAGGCAAGGGCTTAAATAAGCATGCAGCTTCAAAAGAACATTTAGCCTGTGAAGCAATGTGGAGAGATTCAGAAAAACGTAGAGAGACAGGAAAATAGATTTCCACTCTTAAATTTAGAGCAACTGGCTCGCAACAGATACTACATGTCAGCTGTAATTGATATGCTGGAGTTTTTAGTGGTGAATCAATTGCCGTTACGTGGAGATAATGCTGGTTTTGCCAGTGTGCTAGATGATAATAGCTCAATGGGGGCTGTTTTTGTCTCTCTTTGAGTACACCATGCGCAAAGATCCTGAACTGACACGGATTACAAAAACAATCCCACAGAATGCACGCTAGTACCAGCCCACAGATACAAAACGAGATTCTCGAAATGATGAGCAAACTCGTGACAGAGGAGATAGTGAGACAAGTCGGCGATAGCTGGTATTCAATTAAAGTGGTTGGCACACGGGATCCTTTTAAGCCAAGAAAAACATATCTGTAGTTGTGCGTTTTGTTGACAAAAACTATGGTCTGTGTGAGCGCCTCTTGGTAATGGCCACATCTGGAGAAAAGTGATGCAGAGGCTCTGACAGGTGTCATCACTGATGAGCTCACCAGCGCCGGACTCAGCACGGACAAAATCCTGAGTCAAGTTTATGATGGCGCATCACTCATGTCTGGCAGGCATGGTGGTGTGCAGAAATTGCTCCAAAACAAGCTGGATCGTAACATACCATATATTCACTGCTTTAATCACCAACTTCATCTGGTTGGGATTCATGCCATGTCCAGTGAAGCAGCTGTCGATGATTTTTTTGGAGTATGCAACATGCTGTACAACTTCATCAGGAAGCCAACCGTGGCTATTCTGTACAAAGGCGATACCCTGAAACGTCTCTTGAACCAGAGATGGACTGGCCACTTGGCAACGGTCAAAGTTGTGGTGAAGAGTTTTCACGACATATCCACATTACTGACCGAGGTGGAAAACACACGAGGCCTTGGAGCGGAGGTGCGCGTCGAGGCTACGGGGTGCTTCGTGCCATTACGCAGCGCAGTTTTTTCATTGCGCACCTTGTTATGAAACTGTTGTCACTTTTCGAGCCGCCTAACAGACTACCACAGGCCGAAGATATGGACTTGTTCACTGCGGTGACACTTGAACAGCGCTTCTGACTGCGTGAAGACAATGCGCGCAGAAAACGAGTTTTCTGCACTGTGGGATCTCTGGGCTCCTCCAGCATCGGCCACCGAGGCTGTGCCGGTGACCGACCCTGGTCCAAGCAAGAGAAGACGCACAATTAATGAGAACCTCCGCGGATTTGCAGTTGAAGAAACAGTTGGTCAGCCACAAAGTGACATAGATGAAAAGACTGAGTTCATGAGATTGTTTTACAGTGTTGTCGATGCTGTGCAAGGAGAGATGAATGCGCGTTTTGGAGAGCGCAGTAGCGAGCTCATTGGCGCACTGGCTGCTTTGAACCCAGAGGCCGAGGATAATTTCCTGGACCCATCAAAGTTAACCCCTCTCCTGGTATTAGCTGGAACTGATGTGGTTGAATCTGAATATACTGTGGCTCGTTAGTGCCTGGTGAAGAAAATGACTGACACCCCGGTTACCCCCGAAGATGGAAAATGGACAATAGCCAACATCCTCAGCACATTCAACTGTGCACCCAGGCTATGTCGACTGTTTTCACAGCCTACACACTTGCCCTAACCTTAGGAGCTTCCACAGCAATGTGTGAAAACTCATTTTCCACGCTCAAAAGCGTCTTCTCAGAGCATCGGCGCAGTATGCTGCTCTGACGCAAGGCCCAGCTGATTCAGCTTGCTTTTGAAAAGGACCTCACTCACAAGTTTAAGTCCTAGTGGAAGGATACTTTGATGAGGAGGTTCTGCTCGGAGAAACACCGCCTCCCGCTGTACTGACAGGAGGGACTGGAGAGAGGACAGCGCTGCCTCCACTCAAAGTACCGGTAGGTTCAAAGTCTCTGTGTGTGTGTGTATATGCGTGTGTGTGTCTCATGGCAATGCATATCCCTCTGTTGACTGCTTTAAAATGCAATGTTTGAGAGATGCTTCTGGTGTTACATCTAATATGTTGTATAGTCAAGTGTTTTATGGATATTCATAATATTGCTTCTATGTAATGTGGTGTAGGCTATAGGCTACCTGGTCATATTGCTTTTGGTTATGTTTTAATGTGATGATTAGGTGTTGCGCAAATAGAGTATACGATTATTATAAATATATGTACTGTAGGCTAATAATAATTGTGCCCTGCCCTCCCATGCATTTCATATGCCCCCCTTAAGACTAGAGGTCTGGCCGGGTCTGAAGAGGACCCCCTGACACGCACAACAGGATAACACAACAACCACATTTTCAATTGAAAATCATTGATTTAAATGGATGTGGTCAATAGATTTGTATAGGCATATATACTCATTTAATTTAACTTGTAAGCCAAGGTTGGATTAGTAGGTCTATGCAACATGCACCTGGATAACCGCGTCATGAATCGGAATGGGCTCCAATGTCCTCATATACACATTATGACAAAATAAAGAGCTTAATCTTTCACGAAATAAAGACATAGAAGAAAACAGGTTCTAGAAACTCAATTTCTCCATGGCAATAGAATGTAAACATGTATATTGCGCCAAACATAACCAAATATCGCCTACAACTCAATTCTCAGTGCCGCATATTGGACGACTCCACAGGCATTGATCATTCGCGACTTTAAGTAATTCCTGTTATCTCTAGAGCATCCCGTATATCTATAGCGCTGCATTTCGTCCCCCTCTGACCATGGATAGGGGTTGGGAGCATTCCTGAGTTCACTTATGGTCCCACTAAGGTAATCTTAGGAGATATTCCTTTTAGCATACTGTAAATGCCTGTGCATAATGTACCTAATAAAGCATAATTATTTTAATTATCTTCAAAGGAATTCTGTAGAAGCAGCCTTTATTTTCAGACTCTGCAGGCCTGCTGGGAGGAAGTATATTACAATAAACAGGTAAGATTCATCCCACAAAAAACAGTAACCACAGAAAAAAGAGAGATTTAATCCCAAAACAAGAGTTTTATTTCAAGACAGTTTAGAGAAGATGGTCATAAGAGTTCTTAATATCACTTGCAAATTGTGAGACATGAGCAGTTGTGAAATGTTGCGAGAGGCCCTTCTGAAAGCACATTATATGGTCTTTAGTGGCACGGTCTCACACCTTACCTCATCTTGCAGAAGAAGCTCATGGTCCACTATCTGCTGCTCCAGAGTCGAGGCCAGGTCTCGCCCCATGTCACCATGGAGCACATGAGCGACTGGCTGGTGTCTCAGGGCAAAAAAATCCCTTAGGGAGAGGTGAGTACCACGTCAGCTCTCACCTTCACTGCCATTCTCTGTCACCAGCAGCACTCCAGGATGTGGGTAAAATAAACAACAAAAAATAGGAAGCCAGGAAAGTTGAAATGCTTTGTGTTTTATTTGAAGGGTGTGGAAGGAAACCCTGGAGGAGGGGAACGAACTCGCTCGGCTGGTAAGAGAATGAGAGTTAGAGACTTAGACTATCAGTCAGTGAGCTCTTTTCTAGCCTTTCAACAACTAGTTAGTACAGCAGAATATATCTGTTGTGAAATTACACTAATGGGACTTCCTGTTTCCTACGGCAGACCTGGGAAGTAAACACCTGCCTAAAAATGATTGACATGGAGCACGAGGCTGTCTGCAAGCTCCACCGCTCTATGCACCCCACCTCACCAGCTGGCGCTGACATGTGAGTTCCATGTACTGCCCTGCATACAGCTTGCTCCATTCATCTACACATCTGGAGCTATGCAGAAAGAAACTAGGGCAGTGTTCTCTGTGTGAACATTGCACATCGTTTAGCTTTCTCTGCTGCTTTTTGTTGATTACAGCGACCCTAAGGTCCACAGCATCGGGGGAGAGAGCTGTGAGGAGCATTCTGGACAAGCTGTCCAATAAGCCCCTGTAGCAACCTGCTCAGCCCATCCCAGGTGGTGGTGGAGCTGGTGCCCAGGATCCTCCTGGCCCTGTGGCTTCAGCCAGAGGAAGGCCATTCAGATCACCCCATCCTCCTAAGCGGGATGGCTGTGAGTATGGTGGTGGCCGTAGGGGAGAAGCTCTCCAGCATGTTGAAGGCCTCTTCTCCTCACACCCCTTTCTCCCGGGCTGCTGCTTTTGACTCTGTGAGGTCGATCCTCGGGAGAATCAGCCAGTCCTTCTCCCTGGATGACCTCACAACCCCTTTTTTTATGAGCTCTGTCTGTGCCTGATAGATTAATTATTAATGACTAATTATTACACCCTGAAACTGTGTATAATGTGTTAGAAATGTGTGAGTGTAGGACCAGTAAAGGCTATGGCATTGAGCCACTATTTAGCAATGTGAGTAAGAGTTAGGCCAGACAACAAAGACAACTGAGAAACTAAGATAAAGAGGCCTCCCAATTTAGGGAGGGGAGAAACTGTTATGAAAACATGGTGCAGAATATTGTGAGAACGGCAATAAGTGAGTAAAGCAGGGAGTAGGATATGTGTGTGTGTGTGTATGTATGTGTGTATGCATGTGTGTATATGTGTGTGAACTGAAGGTCAGTAGAGCAGTTTTAGAGTGGAAAACTACAGCCCGCCTACAGAGGGAAGGGATTTCTTTTGCATGACTTATGAGTATAAAAGATGGACTCTGAAATTGTGATGGCAGAATTCTCAATGAATAAATATCTCTGACAATGCAGACCAGAGACTCTGGCCAGTTACTTAAATCCCAAAAGACTTACAACCTTTTGGGAGACGCACAGAGAAACTGAAATAGTTTGTTAAATAATTCACATAACAGCTTGGTCCTTCTGAGCCGGACTCCAATACCCTGTTTCTGTCATTCCAGGTAACTCTGAAAACCGTCGACGGGCGAATGATACATTCGTAAATAGAAAGTCCTGCCCTTTGACATTAAGGGTTACAAACAGGCCAGAGGACACCTGATTAATGACAGAGACGGTGACGGAATCCAAACCTACATTGAATCTCGGCTGCAAGGATAAGGTCAGTAGTCTTTATTCATTAACTTGGTGAAATTGATTGGAGGACTTGCTAAAATATTGAAAAGTAGCAAATTGATCAATGCGTAGCCATTTTAAGTGAAATGTGGGGTTGACTGTCAGGAATTATCAAGATTACATTGTGAGGATAGACTCCTCCGTAGAGTAGGAGATAATTCTGGGGGACTAGTCAACCTGGTGGTGGGTCCGTAATGATTCACGGTAATAGGCCATTACCAAAAAGAAACTACCCGGTGTTGAAATAGAAGGAACTATTAAAAGTACACCTATGGGATGTAACCTTTAAGAGATTATTGAGCAGTCAACAAATAATCCGGGTTAAACAAATACAAAAAGTACACCAGAAGGAATTAAAATAGCATGTGAGAAATAGAATATTAGTTAAGTCAAAAGTCACAAACAACTGTAGATTTTGCTGTAACTCTATCCGTTCTGGAGCCTTATAAACTCCAGGTTACCGATACAACACCAATAATCATGTAAGGTTGTATACGTGTGAGACCTAATGTTTGCTCAAAAGTCACATGAATAATTCCAGGTGGTTGTATAGAGGAGGGAGAACCCATTCCTGTTGTATGAGACTGTCAGGAATTATCAAGATTACATTGTGGGGATCAATCCCTCTGTAAAAGTATGAGATAATTCTGGGGGACTAGTCAAGACTACATATACAGGGAGAGGTGGTTGTATAGAGGGAGGGAGAACCCATTCCTGTTGTATGAGACTGTCAGGAATTATCAAGATTACATTGTGGGGATCAATCCCTCTGTAAAAGTATGAGATAATTCTGGGGGACTAGTCAAGATTACATATACAGGAAGGGGGTGATTCAAGGTGTTGTTGTGTGAAGCTATTTTGAATTACTTGTTAAATTGACTTGTTATATAGAAGAGGTGGCTAAGGGATTTTTAACAGTACCAACCATGGGGGGGCAAATCCTCACAAGAGGTCCCAGAATTTACTGGGGATGAGAAATACTTGATGTAATTAAAATGGAATCCAGGGATAGAAGAAATCTCCATTATGTAACCAGGTGGAGGGAGAGGTATGGTTTTGAGGGACGTCTAGACGCAGATAAACTCGAATCCATGCTTAAACAGATACATAAGGTGTGTAAAGGAGAAATAAGCAGTGAGAGAGAGAGAGAGTAGGAGGGGGGCCAGTACCCACTGATAGCCTTACCTAATCTATTGGCGGGGAATGAAAGGGGCCCCAGCAACCTTAGATCTATACAGTAATAATAATAATATGCCATTTAGCAGACAGGCCATGAACACAGAGGATGTGGCCAGAGCGGTAGAAGGAATGACCCACCCCAAAACAGGAATAGCAAGGTTTGGGCTGCCGTTAGAGGGCAGTGGGTTTCAGGGGATGCCCAGAGGACACTTTTGCCATGGGCCAATTACGGAGAGTATGTTGGGAAAATAACTGAATTGTGTAATAGCCTCAGAGAGACATGCAATCCATCATGAGCAGAATAACAGACAGGACAGAGCCAAGAAAGAAGAGGAAGATGCAGAGTAACTAATTGCCACTCTGGGAGAGATGGCGGGTAGAACTAGAAACTTAGGAGAGAGAGGAGATAAGGCAGGAAGAAAAGAGAAGTGAGTGAGAGGGAAAGAGAAGTGAAGGTTGAGGTCTCCGTGCCTCCCCAGAGCAGAGGGCAGAAAGGTTATATCCAAACTTGGCAGACCAGGCATGGAGAGAAAATCCAGATGATGAATATGTAGGGAGGAGAAGGAGAGTGCAGGGGGAATAATGTTGCCCCCCAACCGGCCCCACCTCCCTATGAGGAAGAAGGGGCTGGAGGAGGAAGGGAAGATGAAGGTGAGGAAGAGCCAGAGGTAGAGGAGTACCAGACAAGGGCAGAGAAAGTCAGACAGGAGAGAAAAGAGAGAAAAGAGGAGAGAGAAGAGAGAGAGAGCGAGAGAAGTCCATCCCCCCAGCTTTGAGCGTGAGGAAGAGGAAGATAAGGCGTGACTAGTCCTTGAGGGAGAAATAGTAGACTCTAGTGGGGGGAAGACTAAGGAACCCTTTGATCCAAATTGTGAGGTGTTTGAATTGGCTACTATTGACTTAGCACTTCAACAGGAACAGAAACCTTATTTGACATTGACAGTAATGGGTATGAAAATTAAATTCCTTTGTGATACGGGAGCCTGCAGGACAGCAACCTGTGCAACAGACAAGCCAGATGGAGTCAGGATTGATGGGGAGAAAATCATAGTGCGATCTGCATCTGGTCATCAATTTATTGAAAGGTTATCAGCCCCAATAACCCTAAAACATGACCAATCAGGATGAGAGGCAACCATACCCATCCTGATATCTAAGCTGTGTCGGGTAAATTTACTAGCACGTGATGTAATGACTAAATTGAATGTGGCTGTCATTTCCGCTGAGAGGGGAATGAAAGTACACATAGTCAGAGACAATATGGTGGTCTGTGGGGAAGAGGAGCCATGTTATTGGTGTAGGCAAGATTTGTTAAGGGGGGGAATAATTGATATTCCCCGAACCTTGATGGAACTTGCTGATGATGTAGTACCAGGCCCCACTAAAATGTCCCTCGATGACCTACACTGTACTCTCTGGTATAGCAAACACCCAGGTCCAGATGCAATCTATGAGGAAGCATTATTTAAAACCACAGAAAGGACTATAGCCTTGAAATGGTTTCACTATGACAACACCCACGCAGCAGTGGAGGTGGAACTAGGGCCCCAAAGTTCAGGGAAAGATGGAGCCCACATGTTGTAACGGTTTTGACTTGAGGTTATTTATAGGGGTGCCAGGTAGGTTGTGCCTACCAGAGAAAGCATGGGTTTCTCCTTTTAGTTTGGGAGGGAATGAGTCCCATCTGGTCCGTCAAGTCACACCAATACAAAGGACTTATGTAAAAGTCAAGATGGAAATATACTTTTCATAAACCCCTTAAAACCTTGGAAAGAACTTCAAACAAGTGTATTCTTTTGCGTGGTTGTATTAACAACATAAATGATCACACACACCCACACACAACAATATAACAAATCAATGCACTTATGTTCATTTAGAAATGTCCTGTACCTCGGGCATAAAAAGAGTCCAGCCCGGTAAATAAGTTCAGTGACTCAAGTGACCTTAGTCCCGCAACGTTTGTCCGTAGCATAAACCCAGTATATTCATACACTCAAAATAACACTTATTTTGTAACACAACTATAAAGCGTATCAAAGACTACCCAAAGAATAATACGTCCTCACAACTACATAAATCACAGTATACATCACCCCAAACAAATGAAATACCGTGTACAAAAAGTTGTAGTCAGTCGGTCAGTCAGACAGTCCGCCAACAGCTCTCCAGCGGAGAAAAGGCCACGAAAACCAACGGAGAAAGTTGTAGTCAGTCGGTCAGTCAGACAATCCGCCAACAGCTCCCCAGCGGAGAAAAGGCCACGAAAACCAACGGAGAGTTGTAGTCCACAGACGCACAGAGTGGATCCAATCCTGGGTAAACTCGCTTTAAGGCTACAAAACACACTGTAAGGCAACAAAACAAACGTCATGGCGAAGCTTCATCAACTGAAGGTAGTACACATCCTCATTCATGTCTCAATCACAACTTCCCCTTTTGCGCAGCTGATGCTGGCTATTTAATGAGGAATTAAAGGGGAAGCGCCCTATTAGAAGGAGAAGCACTGAGACGGTTCAGAAATATTCAGGGCCGTCACAATGTGTCCCTAGCAAGGGAGCCAGCAGAGTACTGGAAAGACATGGGCCAGTGGGTATCCAAGGGTAAGAGGATCACTGATTGGGTCAATATTGTGAGTGGCGATCAACACAGCCCATCCACAGATAGTACATTTAGATGAGAATGGCAGATGCTGAGGAGAGGAATACCTGTTGACAGAACAACAGGAGTCAGACTTAAAATAAGTTCCAGAGCATTTGTGGTCCCGGGGTCCAGCAGACGTAGGATTAATAAAAGGGGTAATTCCAGTACAGGTGATACCCAAATCTAATCATAGGCCATATCAGAAGCAATACCCTATGAAACCAGAAGCAATAAAAGGTTTGCAGTTTACCAAGAGCAGATTGGGAGGGACCTTGAGGGAGGGCCAATTCCCGGGGAGATAGTGAGGCCAGAAACAAAGGTGCAGTGTCCTGGAAATCACAGTCTGTTTTTTTTTTTTTTTCAGTTCTGCTGGGAGTACATTGGATGATGGGGTTTTGTGTTGAATTAGAGACAGTGAGACTATTAGTCAATACCTAGGAGAGAAGAGAGGTTACGGTAGCAAAGACAGACAAGAAGGAAATGGTAATAGTGGAGACAGGAGTGAGTGGAAGTGTTACAATTGTGACAAAACGGGACATTTTGCTAGAGAATGTGAGGAACCGTGTAGTTACTGTGCAAGGAAAGGGCACCAGTTAAGAAACTGTAGGCAGAAGGGGAAGAGAGAAATCAGGAGTCCTCATGACCTGGCTGTTTGGTTGTTGTTTTTTAATTGGGGTTTTCAAATAAAAAACAACACACCTAGTATGATGTTTATAAAGCCTTGTTGTTTCAATTTTGGGGGGTTTTCAGCAGGTCAAGGGTGATAGGTCTTAGAGGAGCACACAGTGAATTTTATGGAGTTTTTTAGGTTTTGGCTGAGTTTGGGGTATATATGATTTCTTGTGAGAATGAATGTCATGAGGATTAATGAACACTTGGGATAAGTAACATTTATTAAATATTTAGAATAATGGTAATGTTTGGTATACTATGGGATGGAATTTCAATTGCCTCTGAAATCTGTTTTAACTTTCTGGTGTTAATTAATCATCCACACTGGTAAATTCTAAAGGCATGAGAGGAGGACTTTAAGATAGTTTATTTTACCAATAAATAAAAATAAGGGATGGCAATTGGATGATAAATTACCAATATTACCTAAGTGATTGTTAGGTAGGTGATAATATTGACACATGGGCAGTGACATGTGTCAAAAAGGAGGGATGGATGGTAGAACAGATTAGACAACACTTTGTTGCACATGGGATTACTAATTATATAAAAAAAAAAAGATGTGTTATCTGTGCTCAAAATAATCACCAGGGCAGACAAAGGGCACCTCAGGGTGAGTATCCTCCGGCTAAGTACCCTTTCCAGCAATTGGAAATGGATTTTATAGAGTTATCACGGAGTGAAGGGAAGAAATTTAGAGTAACCCCAGACAAAGATGGGTTATCCCCCTTTGAGAAAGTGTTTGGAAGACCTTACAGAATGCCACAGTTGGCAGGACCAGACAGGCAGACATAGAACTAGAGAGCACCCTAGCAGAACACGTGAGAAGGTCGTTTATTAACCACACCTGTATGTCAGAGGTTTTGTGCCCCCACAGGTGAATTAAAGGGAGAAGGTGACCCACTCTATCTAACCAGGAGACTGAAGCAGGCCTGGCGGGAAGGGCCCTACCAAGTACTGCCTTTGCCAGCAGAGTAGCTGAGAGATTCATCTGGGTGCATGTCACACACTGTAAAAAGGTAAAACCAGCTACACCTGACGAACAAACACAGAGTTAGGAGAAAGATCCGATCACCACTAGGGCTCGGGGTTGGCTCCTTAACGAAGATTCCCTTACCCTGTCTGATCATCCCTGTGTGAGTTCGATAGAAGGTAAAGCAATGGGTTGGCCTCTGGCATCTGACATGTTCTCAGGGCGAGGGTGGGGATTCACAGGTCTCCTGACGGTAGGTAGCTGTCTGATTGTGGGGGCCATATTCCTAACACACTCAAACCCTCCTGATCCGCCAGAAGTAGTAGTTAACCTAACACAAGTTGATAAAATAATACCTGAGCACAGTCTACGAAGGCATAGGAGACAGCTAGATGTAGGGAAAGGGGAAGTACTAGGGACTGTAGGGAAGGACATCACCTTTGAGGTCTTTGCGGACCAGTTGGGAAGTTGGGGACTACTGGCTGGTAGTATCATAAAGGATGGGAGATATATGTATGTCACCATGTACATCCTGGGACCATGTAGTTGCTCATACCGAGCGAGGGGGATATGTGTGTGTGTGTGTGTATGTATGTGTGTATGCATGTGTGTATATGTGTGTGAACTGAAGGTCAGTAGAGCAGTTTTAGAGTGGAAAACTACAGCCCGCCTACAGAGGGAAGGGATTTCTTTTTGCATGACGTATGAGTATAAAAGATGGACTCTGAAATTGTGATGGCAGAATTCTCAATGAATAAATATCTCTGACTATGCAGACCGAGACTCTGGCCGTTACTTAAATCCCAAAAGACTTACAACCTTTTGGGAGACGCACAGAGAAACTGAAATAGTTTGTTAAATAATTCACATAACAATGCCTTTGTGGCGGACGAGGTGAAAAGCTACTTCCAGCCTACTGCAGACACCCTGCCAGTTCCCCCTGTCCTAGTGGTGGCTGTCTCCGCCACACTACCAGCTGACATCCAAGCAGGTGAGTAGCACTCATAGAGAGCACTCTGACAGATGCCTTTTGTCATGACATCCTGGTGCCTTGTAGTAGTAAAGCCAATCAGGATTTTTATTGTCACCCCAAACACAGATGCAGATCCTGCTTCTTCCCACCTGGAGCTTGTGGACATCACCCCTAACACAGAGGCAGACCCGGCTTCTTTCCACCTAGTTGTTGTGGACATCACCTTTGACACAGAGGCAGACCCGGCTTATTCCCAGCTGGAGGTTGTGGAAGTCACCCCTAATATAGAGGTAGAACCCGTCTCTTCCCACTTGGAAGTTGTGGACATCACACCTTACACAGAGGCAGACCCGGCTTGTTCTCAGCTGGAGGTTTTGGACCTCACCCCTAACACAGATGCATATCCGGCTTCTTCACTCTTGGAGGTTGTGGACGTCACACCTGAAGAAAAGCCTCTCATGGTGGCCGTCTCCGCCACTCTGCCATCTGACATCTAAGCAGGTGAGTAAGACTTATAGAAAGCACTCTGACAGGTGCCATTTGTCATGATAACATGTAAAGTGTTGGTCCCATGTTTCATGAGCTGAAATTAAAGATCCCATTCAACTGGCCAGTGTTTAGAACCTATGGATTGCATTTATTTACGTTCTGTCCTGCTTTTGTCCTTTTCCAGAGGATGTTGCTGTGGTCACCCCGGACGTCACCCCACACGTCACCAAGGACATGACCCTGGATGTTCCATGCAGGGCGAGGAAAGGGGCAGTCCGGTGTTTTTTTTGCAGGCTTTGGAGGGCAGTGTGCTGCTGCGCTTGCCACAAGGAAGAGGAGGAACAATATTAACTATTCATTAGACCAGAAACAGGATTGAACCATAGACCATTAAATTCTTTGCATTATAGTTGCCTTCAATTCTGATTTTCTTCTGTTTAATTCTTAATTAATTTCAGAACATTTCTCTAAACTTTGTGGAGTAGGTTGTATAAATAAGTGGGAAACATCCCAATCCCAATTTTAATGCTTTTAATAATTTACCTATGACATTTTTTTTTAGATGTATTATTTGACGAAAAAGTGGAGGGCGCTCAACCAACGTTGAGTCGAGGTGCAACCAAAAACCTTAATCATAATCTAAAAGGAAAAGCGCAACTCTTTCTCACTATTAAAAATGCATTGTTTTATTCAAGCAAGGTTAAAAGATTAACGTTTAGGCCTAGTCTATGACGATATGCAAGTTGTGTTTGCCCAGTTAAAGGGGGACCCAGACTCACCCTGGTTCTTGAGGGTTGCAGACACTGAATAATTATCATTTGAAATAAATTGCACTTTTCAAGTCTTGACTAAATATCTTTAATGAATATGAATTAAACATTTTATTTCATTTTTTTATTTAACCTTTATTTAACCAGGTAGGCCAGTTTAGAACAAGTTCTCATTTACAACTGCGACCTGGCCAAGATAAAGCAAAGTAGTGCGATTAAAAACAGCAGCAACACAGAGTTACACATGAGATAAACAAAACATCCAGTCAATAACACAATAGAAAATCTATATACAGTGTTTGCAAATGTAATAAGTTATGGCAATAAATAGGCCATAGTGCAAAATAATTACAATTTAGTATTAACACTGGAGTGATATATGTGCAGAAGATGATGTACAAATAGAGATACTACGGTGCAAAATAAATAGCATAAGATAAGGTGGGGATTGATGACCTGGAGCCAGTGGGATTGGCGAATTTTTACATTTTTAGTCATTTAGCAGACGCTCTTATCCAGAGCAACTTACAGTTAGTGAATACATTTATTTTTTTTATATACTGGCCCCCCGTGGGAATCGAACCCACAACCCTGGCGTTGCAAACGCCATGCTCTATCAACTGAGCTACATCCCTGCCGGCCATTCCCTCCCCTACCCTGGACGACGCTGGGCCAATTGTGCGCCGCCCATGAGTCTCCCGGTCGCGGCCGGCTGCGACAGAGCCTGGATTCGAACCAGGATCTCTAGTGGCACACTGCGATGCAGTGCCTTAGACCACTGCACCACTCAAGAGAATATGTAGTGAGGGCCAACCATTGAAAGCATACAGGTCACAATGGTGGGTAGTATATGGGGCTTTGGTGACAAAACGGATGGCACTGTGATAGACTACATCCAATTTGCTGAGTAGAGTGTTGGAGGATATTTTGTAAATGACATCGCCGAAGTCAAGGATCGGTAGGATAGTCAGTTTTACGAGGGCATGTTTGGCAGCATGAGTGAAGGAGGCTTTGTTGTGAAATAAGAAGTCGATCCTAGATTTAACATTGGATTGGAGATGCTTAATGTGAGTCTGGAAGGAGAATTTACGGTCTAACCAGACACCTAGGTATTTGTAGTTGTCCACATATTCTAAGTCAGACCCGCCGAGAGTAGTGATTCTAGTTGGGCGGGCTGGCGCATGCAGCGTTCGATTGAAGAGCATGCATTTAGTTTTAATAGTGTTTAAGAGCAGTTGGAGGCTACAGAAGGAGTGTTGTATGGCATTGAAGCTCGTTTGGAGGTTTGTTAACACAGTGTCCAATGAAGGGCCAGATGTATACAAAATGGTGTCGACTGCGTAGAGGTGGATCTGAGAGTCACCAGCAGCAAGAGCGACATCATTGATATACACAGAGGACAGAGTCGGCCGAGAATTGAACCCTGTGGCACCCCCATAGAGACTGCCAGAGGTCCAGACAACAGGCCCTCCGATTTGACTCATTGAACTCTATCTGAGAAGTAGTTGTTGAACCAGGCGAGGCAGTCATTTGAGAAACAAAGGCTATTTAGTCTGCCAATAAGAATGCGGTGATTGACAGAGTCGAAAGCCTTGGCCAGGTCGATAAAAGACAGTACTGTCTTTTATCGATCGCGGTTATAATATCGTTTAGGACATTGAGCGTGGCTGAGGTGCACCCATGACCAGCTCGGAAACCAGATTGCATAGCGGAGAAGGTACGGTGCGATTCGAAATGGTCGGTGATCTGTTTGTTAACTTGGCTTTCAAATACTTTCGAAAGACCGGGCAGGATGGATATAGGTCTGCAACAGTTTGGATCTAGAGTGTCACCCCCTTTGAAGAGGGGGATGACTGGGGATCTCAGATGATACGAAAGAGAGGTTGAACAGGCTAGTAACAGGGGTTGCTACAATTTCGGCGGCTAATTTTAGAAAGAAAGGGTCCAGATTGTCTAGGCCAGCTGATTTGTAGGGGTCCATATTTTGGGGGGGATTCATGAGCAAGTTGCAGAGCTGGTGGCCGGGGTAGGGATAGCCAGGTGGGCAGCATGGCCAGCCGTAGAAAAATTCTTATTGAATTTCTCGATTATCGTAGATTATCATGCTGTTTAATCAGCTTCTTGATATGCCACATTTGTCAGGTGGATGGATTATCTTGGCAAAGGAGAAATGCTCGCTTACAGGGATGTAAACAAATTTGTGCACAAAATTTGAGAGAAATAAGCTTTTTGTGCGAACGAAATATTTCACGCTTTTATTTCAGCTCATGAAACATGGGACCAACACTTTACATATTGCGTTAATATTTTTGTTCAGTGTAGTTATTAGGTTGGGAGAATGGGATCCTATCTGGGCTAGCTAAAGCCAACTTCATGGTTAGTAGTATGACAGAGAAAAAATAACAAGACAAATTTAAACATCACAAATCTGAGGTGTCTCTGCTATCAACCACATCATTCTGTCTCCGTGAATATTCAAAACAGACACATTCATTCAGGTCTGGTACTGCTCCTACCATATAGATCAGGGATGGACAATTCCAGTCCTTGGGGGCCGGAGTGGTGTCACACTTTCCGCACACTCTAGGAGCTCAGATGCAATAATTTAATAACCTAATAACCAACGTTTCGACAGACAAGCTGTCTTCATCAGGGTATCCTGACGTTGGTTATTAGGTTATTAAATTATTGCTTCTGAGCTCCTAGAGTGTGCGGCTCTCCTTTTCTTTTTCAAGTGTTCTACTCCGATAGCCAGCACCTCGCCTAAATAGGTGTGCGTTTCTTTCGCCTCCATATTAATCTGGTACTGTTCCTACCATATCGATCAGGGATGGACAATTCCAGTCCTTGGGGGTCGGAGTGGTGTCACACATTTTTCCCCATCCCTAGCAAACACAGCTGATTAAACGTATTGCATTCTAAACTGAAGCCCATGAGTATTTGATTATTAGAGTCAAATGTGTTAGCTGGGGCTGGGGAAAAAGTGTAACACCAATCAGGTCCCGAGGACTGGAGTTGCCCATCCCTGATATAGCTGCTCTGTTTGCACACATTGAGGGATGTGGAGACAAGGGAACACACATAAACAGCTTTGTCCTTTTAGAAGGTCGTCATAATCCTTACATAAATATGATGTGTATGCAAGAAATGCAGAGCTACTTCCAAAAACATATTGACAGAGTCTAGTATCTAGTAATCTAATCAATTAGTTTTCAACCCCTTTGTTATGACAAGCCTAGATAAGCTCAGGAGTAAAAATGTGTTTAAAAAGTCACATAATCAGTTAGATGGACTCACTATGTGTGCAATAATAGTGATTTTCAAACGACTACATAATCTCTGTACCCCACACATACAATTATCTATAAGGTCCCTCAGTCCAGCCGTGAATTTGAAACATAGATTCAACCACAAAGACCAGGGAGGTTTTCCAATGCCTCGCAAAGTAGGGCACCTTTTGGTAGATGGGTACAATTAAAGCAGACATTGAATATTCCTTTGAGCATGGTGAAGGTATTAATTACGCTTTGGATGGTGTATTAATACACCCAGTCACTACAAAAAGACAGGCGTCCTTCCTAACTCAGCTGCCGGAGAGGAAGGAAAACGATCAGGGATTTCACCATGAGGCCAATGGTGGCTTTAAAACAGTTAGAAAGTTTAATGGCTTTGATAGGAGAAAACTGAGGATGAATCATCAACATTGTAGTTACTCCACAATACTAACCTAATTGACAGAGTATGCACTCACTAACTGTAAGTCGCTCTGGATAAGAGCGTCTGCAAAATGACTAAAATGTAAATGTAAAAGAAGGAAACCTGTACATGCTTAGTGTTTGCAATAAGGCACTAAAGTAAAACTGCAAATAATGTGGCAAAGAAATGAACTTTATGTCCTGAATACAAAGCGTAATGTTTAGGGGAAATCCAACACAACACATCACTGAGTACTACTCTTCATATTTCCAAGCATGGTGGTGGCTGCATCATGTTATGGGTATGCATGTCATTGGCAAGGACTAGAGACTTTTTTAGGATAAAAAGAAACGGAATAGAGCTAAGTACAGTCAGAATCCTAGAGGAAAACCTGGTTCAGTCTGCTTTCCAACAGACACTGGGAGACAAATTCCCTCTTCAGCAGGACAATAACCTAAAACACAAGGCCAAATATTCACTGGAGTTGCTTACCAAGATGACATTGAATGTTCCTGAGTGGCTTAGTTACAGTTTTGACTTAATTCGGCTTGAAAACCTATGGCAAAAAAAAAATGGCTGTCTATATAATGTATATTGCATATATTTTACAATCCAGTTGTGCAAAGCTCTTGGAGACTTACCCAGAAAGACACAGCTTTAATCGACTCAGAGGTGTGAATACTTATGTAAATGAGATATTTCTGTATTTCATTTCCAATACATTTGCAAAAATTTCAAAAACGTGTTTTCACTTTGTCATTATGGGGTATTGTGTGTAGCTGCATGAGATAAAATATTATAATTGAATCCATTTTGAATTCAGGCTGTAAGAAAACAACATGTGGAATAAGTTAAGGGGTATGAATACTTTCTGAATGCACTATATATCTGCAAGAAAGTGATAAATAAGTGAATGTTTGAAAGGGGGTCATATAAACATTGCCTTATTTATATTTTTACAGACAATATTAAGTGAATTCTGTCTGAAATAGTCATGCTATAATGGGCATAGTTTCTCAGACCAAATTTCCATTCTGGCTGAAACAAAGCAATCTGATCATGCTCCAGTCAAATACAGCTATAGGGAATGCCTATACATTGTCCAATCTCCTTCCACACATTGATTTCATTCTTCGCATCTTTATTCAGAAACAAACAAACTTGAAATTAAGTGCTGTTTCAGTGTCTTGTTGCAGGTTGTGCAATGTTCAAAAGTGTGTGTGATATTAGCATTAACTTGTGTGTGTGGTGTCAAGTGTGGATGGTCCTATGTATGCAAATAGCCGAGATTGGATATTTCAGCACCATGGACAGCAGCGACATTGGGATAGCGAGATCTGTAATTCAGCAACACATGACACTGGATAGCGGCTGTCTCAGGTGAACTTGGCATTGGGAAAATCCCATCTAATAGGAAACGAGGCATAGGAGGCAAAAAGACTGAAGGAGAAGACTCCCACAGGAACTCTATGCTTAACTGTTCTGCCACATTCATTTCAAATGTTACATTTTTCGATTTGTAAATAAAGGGGAACACATCTGCAAATAATGTAAATTGACTTTTCTAACTACACTGTACAGCTTTAGTGTGTCTGTGTGTCATAGGTACAACTGCAAGCAATTCGCTTCTCAAATCCTTCTCAAATGTCTGTTTAATGTGAGAAACAAAATTAAAAACAACCGTTAGACTAATACAATGAGTACTGTCACAAATTATTACTATTCCCAACAAGACAACGAAGTGATGGTCTTTACCCACCATGGAGACTTATAAAGGCTACTTCCCCCCCCACCAAAAGTTCCCACGCAGAGCGATGTTGTTTACTACATCATTATGCATATGTAGCGTGGTTCGTTCTGCGTTGTGTACTTTTAATTAGGACACTGCCACAACTGGAATTCTGATGGTTGGATAATTTTTATTCGACCTGCACACGAAGAGACAAAAAAAAGATGTTAGCCCTTGGTGCAGCCACAGCTCTCGGGCACCTTGCTAGTTGAAGGTCAGGCAAAAGAGAACAGGTGCTGCATGCACACATTCATTGCCTAACAACACACTATACAATACAAGTAAAATGATATACAACATAATTCTGACAAAATAAAAGACATACCTGCACACGAAGAGACAACACACAATATGTTAGCCCTTGGTGCAGCCACAGCTATCGGGCACCTGCGTGAGCACATAGAAACTCACTCAAACACTGACCCAAATACTCCCGAGTTACAATAGGTACCCAAATTAGCGAGCTTGGTGAAAGTTGTTAACATAAATCTTTATATTGTCCACATTGTAACAAAACCTATAGTTGCGTAACAGCACTTTGTGTAACTTTACCACAGTTTTATATTGACAAATTGCGGTGCCAAGGACAACATACCTTGCTAGTTGAAGGTCAGGCAAAAGAGAACAATAAGAGGGTACATAAATACAGATAACCCGCGATGGACCAAACCAAAATATACAAAACTTTTACAATTAGGTGTATTTACAATATAGATACATACAAATGTTTGTACACCAAAAAATAACATTAGCTATGCAGCTGTAATTAAATAAAGAAACCACATTGAAGTATTATTATTATTATTATTATTATTAACTTATTAACATCCCCTCTTGACCTGGCCTACTTGAACTGTCCTTGTGTGCAACTTGGTGCATAATCTAGGGGAACAACATCACACTACTACATTCACCCCTACTGTTTTACACTAGATTATAAACACAAAACAAAACACATTACCTCGAAGGTAACAAAGCAAAGAAAGAAAAAAACATTTCACACCCACAGGGCGACAGAGTAACCCAGTGTAGTCCCTTAATTCTAGACCCACAAATGGTCGATCAGCTGGAAAGCTATCCCGTGAAGGATTAGGAAAAATAAGAGGTAGCTAATCCCTTATTCAACCCTATACAAAAATGCCAAATACATTTTATGCTGATGAACTACACACAAAGTTACATGAATTGTCAAAAATATTAGACAAACCCACAAATCACTCTAAGACCCAGTTAGATTACCACATACACACAACAAAGAAAAGGTAGGCAATATCCTACCGTCACTGAGAAACCAAGAATTGTTTCATTTCCTGTGTAGACATAGTTTGGATTAGCCTATTCACTGGCTTAATAAATCTACCTCGTCTAGTCCGAACACCCTCACCCAAAAACCTAGCAGGAATGTCACGGACAGCACCAACCGTGCTCAAAGGTCTAACCTCAGGTTGGGGAGTACTACAGATCGGCATATCCGGAGCCAGCACACTTTCAATTTCCGACTCAACGCTAGTAGTGTCAGACGACTGATCAGAATCCTGGTAGATTGTCACAGACCAGACTGACAAAGCATCTTCAACCAAGTTAACAACATCAGGCACAGCACCATCCCAGCTGAGTGGAGTTTCACTATCAGAATTCTTGTAGGCTTTGGGGATCTCAGCCCCGAAACCTGAAGGATCTGGAGAAGGTCTGTATGGAGGAGCGGGCCAAAATCCCTGCTGCAGTGTGTGCAAACCTGGTCAAGACCTACAGGAAACGTATGATCTCTGTAATTGCAAACAAAGGTTTCTGTACCAAATAATAAGTTCTGCTTTTCTGATGTATCAAATACTTATGTCATGCAATAAAATGCAAATTAATTACTTAAAAATCATACAATGTGATTTTCTGGATTTTTGTTTTACATTCCGTCTCTCACAGTTGAAGTGTACGTATGATAAAAATTACAGACCTCTACATGCTTTGTAAGTAGGAAAACCTGCAAAATCGGCAGTGTATCAAATACTTGTTCTCCCCACTGTATGTACTGGATATCATTTTTATTTGACATTTTTAGTCATTTAGCAGACGCTCTTATCCAGAGCGACTTACAGTTAGTGAGTGCATACATCATTTTTATTTTTCATACTGGCCCCCCGTGGGAATCGAACCCACAACCCTGGCGTTGCAAACGCCATGCTCTACCAACTGAGCAACATCCCTGCCGGCCATTCCCTCCCCTACCCTGGACGACGCTGGGCCAATTGTGCGGCGCCCCATGGGTCTCCCGGTCGCGGCCGGCTACGACAGAGGCTGGATTCAAACCAGAATCTCTAGTGGCACAGCTAGCACTGCGATGCAGTGCCTTAGACCACTGCGCCACTCAAAGGGTGCCAGCTTTGCAACCCATCTCTGCTCGCATGCATCGTCTCGGCTTTGTAAGAATATATTTGAGTGGATTGTTGTCGGTCCACACAGTAAACTTATGCCCTCGCAGCCAATGGCTGAATTTATCATGAATGGCCCATTTCATGGCTAGAAATTCCAGCCGGTGAGCAGGATACTTGGATTGTGCATGATTAAGAGATTTACTAGCAAAAGCTATCGGCCTGGCTATGTCCTTCCCATCTTGCACTTGTGATATTACAGCTCCCAAACCACTAGTAGATGCATCCATGGAAAGTAGAAATGGCTGAGAAAAATCTGGATGAACCAGCAGTGCCTGGTCAACTAGTGCTGATTTCAAAGCTTCAAAAGCGAGTCAACATTCGGCAGTCCAGTCTGCAGCAGTGAGCCTGCGGGGGACCAGGCCTCTTTTTACCCTTGCCTCTCCTAGGCTTCTTCTGACCTGTAGTTAGCTGAAACAATGGCCTAGCAACCATGGAACAATTCTCAATGTAGTGCTGATAGTATACTACCATACCAAGGAAAGAACCTATTTTGATAGGAGACGGTGTGACACCATCAGCTTCCATTATCTCACTCTCAGTCACATTCAAAATGGTTTGAACTTTAGCAGGGTCAGTGGCTACACCCTCCTGAGAAATGATGTGGCCCAAAAACTTAACAGACCTCCTCAGAAACTTGCACTTAGACGGAGACAGTTTAAGGTTGTGCTCCT
Source organism: Coregonus clupeaformis (assembly GCF_020615455.1). NCBI lineage: Eukaryota > Metazoa > Chordata > Actinopteri > Salmoniformes > Salmonidae > Coregonus > Coregonus clupeaformis. The sequence continues at coordinate 61,432 of NW_025534285.1, forward strand.
GCAACCGCTGAAAAACCATCTCAAGTCTCTGCAGACTCTCTTCCTCCGTCTTAGCAAAAACCATCAGATCATCCAAGTAACAAAGGAGACTTAGAACGTTTTGGTCACCAAAGATGGTCAGCATCATTCTCATAAAAGTAGCCGGGCTGTTGAAGTAACCGATTGTACTCGTGCAGACCTAAAGGGGAGGAAAAGGCAGTGTATTTCTTGTCCTCTTCATGCAGTGGCACGTTGTAATACCCTGACGTCAAATCCATTGTGCTGAAGAAGGCATTACCTCCCAGCGCGGCCAGTACATCAGCCTGATGAGGCAGGGGATGAGCATCCTTTACTGTGCGGGCATTTAACCACCTGAAGTCAGTACATAGGCGCAAGTCCCCATTCTTTTTCCATACCAGCACCAATGGTGAGGCATACTCGCTGCTGGATTTTCTGACGATTTGCTATTCCTCCATATCATCCAGTGTTTCCCTGAGTTTTTGGTAATGAGCTGGAGACAGCCTACGATAAGGTAATCGAAATGGGCGGTCATCAGTCAGCCGTATGCGATGGCAGAACTCCTTTGCCTCGCCACAATCTAGGCTATGTCTAGAGAACACTGTGTCATACTTCCCAATTAAGTTGACAAGTTTATCTTTCCAGAACTGTGAAACTGGACACTCCTCAACAGACAGGCCTTGAAGTCCAAGATTGCTCAGTGTACTGTTGCCATTAACTACACTGCCACCAACTGAACTCTTAGCTGTCAGACTGCCATGTGATCTGTCACATTGAGCCTTTGCCACATTCTGATAAGCTGCTTGCTGCTTGACATCATCAAAATCCTCCAAAGCAATGCAAGGGTACACATCCGCCACGTTAGCATTTCGTCTCAGGGTAACTGGCGATGTTGTTGGATTCACAATTTTCACAGGGAGCCATCCATCCCCCCACAGAGGCGTAACTACTCTCCCCACTAGTATGTGTCGATTCACACAACGACACGTGCTGGGCTCGACAACAACAGTACTGCCCACAGAGAGTTTTGTCTCTAGGGGTAGGCGGCCCCACACCAGATGCTCACTCATTGGTTGGAGCGTTACTGCTCTCTTCAACTTAATGGTGCCCACTTTATCTGGGATGGAGTCTCCTCTCCATCTCTCCAGATTTGACATCACACTGGCTAGAGGAACCTGGTGTACCCGCCACCCGCCAGTAGCTGTCATTTGATTTGAACTGTCTAATCAGAGACTTCAACATATTAGTGCACACAATGAGTTCATCAACCTGCCCATCAACAATAAGCACTGGGACTACATAACTGAAGCCATAAAGCTGAATTTTTAAGTCACACATGCCCACTGGGCTAGTTTGCTTCCCACCACAACCCACCAGGATGATGTCTGAAGGAGCTAGAAAGTTCCCCTCTACCACTCCTGCCTCCCTCAACCGAGGTACAATATCTGCACGCAGAGTAGTAGCCATGGACCCACTATCTAACATCCCCTTCAGCTCAACTTTATCCTGTACTAGCACGGTGGTGTAAAACAAACTGTCATTCTGAGTAACTCTCATTGTGTTCTGAAAAATTACTGTGTTGTTCTTGGGTACTGACTCACAAAAGTAAGAATAAACAGATTGGATATCATCATCAGTGGAGGAAAAATAAGAATGCCCCACATTGCCCTCCTCAGAATGGAGGCTTTCTAGTTTTCCTGAGACCTGTAAGTCTGTCCACATCCAGGGCTCTGTCGCTGCCCAGCCTCACTACAGTCAAAGCTCATGTGGCCCGGAGAGAAGCACTTGAAGCACAGCTGGTGCATCTGACAGTGAGCTTTGGTCCAGTGATTAGTGCTTCCACAGACAGCGCACTCACGCTGACGTTTGTGGAACTGTTTACGGGGCCCTCTACATTTAACATTTTTAAGTCATTTAGCAGACGCTCTTATCCAGAGCGACTTACAGTTAGCGCATACATTATTTTTTTTTTCATACCCCCCATGGGAATCGAACCCACAACCCTGGCGTTGCAAACGCCATGCTCTACGAACTGAGCTACATCCCCTGCCGGCCATTCCCTCCCCTACCCTAGACGACGCTGGGCCAATTGTGTGCCGCCCCATGGGTCTCCCGGCTACGACAGAGCCTGGATTCGAACCAGGATCTCTAGTGGCACAGCCTTAGACCACTGTGCCACTCACAGACTGAGTATTGCTGAGTATTGCTGACCAGAGCCTTCTCTAACAAAGTCAAAACTTTCTTTAATGTCCCACCCTCAGATACAGATGGTGCCTGGTCTGGTTCACGGCCACATTGAGAAAAAGATGACACATTAGGTATTTTCACAGGACTCACTCCCTCCTGAGGGCAGTCAAAAACGGCAGCCACCTGCTGTGAAAGTTGTGTTCTACATGCTTTACGTTCCCTTAACAGTTCATCCAACCGATCCTGTACCTCACTGGCTGTCCAGTCACGAATGGGTTTGCTCTTGAACACTTGGGCCAACTCTTTATCAGGACAGTTGCGTACAAACATGACTGCCAACTCTGAGCACTGATTGGGTAAGGTCCTGCCCTCACTCACAAGGTACTGTTCGGCTGCCTCTGCAGCTTTGTTAAGCCTAATCCAGAAATCTATTGGACATTCATTAGCATATGGTTTGATTGAATAGAAATCAGATAATGGCATACCTGAGCAGACAGTATCCCCAAAGTGTTGCTTGAAAACACTGAACACCGCCTTAACATCTGTGACAACAAGGTTGTTACGCATCCAGACTTTGGTCACATCCCGTGCCCTCCCCATGAGCCTAGACATCACCTCCCCAACATTCCCAGACCCAGTGTAACCCCTCTTCTCTAGGTAGACTCCCATTAACTCCTCCCACTCCAGGACAGAGTACTTATCTGAGCCATCACCCCTAAAAAGAGGTGGAGCACTAACATCTGACTTCACAACCAGATTCAGCTTGGACGCATCAATAAAGGTTGACCCACACTGCTCAGGCAGGGGAAACTGCTGGGGTTGGTGAGGGGGACGGGGAGGAGAAAGACTGGAAACCCCAGGCTGCAGTAAACTCGCTCTGATAGATTCTGCTATCTCTGAACCAATCTGCTTAATAAGGTCACTAAGCTGACTCGGAGGCGTCCCATTATCACCGAGTACTGTGGATGATGGTACATCAAAAGACAGAGGTGGGATACCCTGGTCAGGTGGAATACACCGCCTACCCCTCCCAGTGCTTGCAAACTCAGGACTAGCAAACGCTCTACTCCCAGGAGCTGACTGTACAATTGGTGTAAATGGAAGGACACCCCTCCCTCTACCCACACTAAAATCCCCAGCATAACACATCTTATGGACTAAAGAATCTTCCATGGCTCAACAGAGCACTAAAATACAATGTAATTTAGTGCATTCAAAGACCCCCCCAAAAATTATAGCAATAAACACATTCATTCAAAACATACAAATAAGCACGAATACCTGTATCTAATGAATTTGCTACATTCACTTTCACTGTTTACAGTATATATTAACTTACAGTAAACCATCAACAAATTCGCATGCGCAGGTCACTGCACCTCATCCACATGCACAGCTCCGGCGGTCGGCTTGAGCTGACCAGTCGGCAGGTCACTGCACCAGTTTGTAGCGTGGTTCGTTCTGCGTTGTGTACTTTTAATTAGGACACTGCCACAACTGGAATTCTGATGGTTGGATAATTTTTATTCGACCTAAACACGAAGAGACAACACACAATATGTTAGCTCTTGGTGCAGCCACAGCTCTCGGGCATCTTGCTAGTTGAAGGTCAGGCAAAAGAGAACAGGTGCTGCATGCACACATTCAGTGCCTAACAACACACTATACAATACAAGTAAAATGATATACAACATAATTCTGACAAAATAAAAGACATACCTGCACACGAAGAGACAACACACAATAGCTTAGCCCTTGGTGCAGCCACAGCTCTCGGGCACCTGCGTGAGCACATAGAAACTCACTCAAACACTGCCCCAAATACTCCCGTAACAAAACCTATAGTTGCGTAACAGCACTTTGTGTAACTTTACCATAGTTTTATATTAACAAATTACGGCGCCAAGGACAACATACCTTGCTAGTTGAAGGTCAGGCAAAAGAGAACAATAAGAGGGTACATAAATACAGATAACCCGCGATGGACCAAACCAAAATATAGAAAACTTTTACAATTAGGTGTATTTACAATATAGATAGATAAAAATGTTTGTACACCAAAAAATAACATTAGCTATGCAGCTGTAATTAAATAAAGAAACCACATTGAATTATTATTATTATTATTATTATTATTATTATTATTATTATTATTATTATTAACTTATTAACATCCCCTCTTGACATGGCCTACTTGAACTGTCCTTGTGTGCAATTTGGTGCATAATATAGGGGAACAACATCACACTACTACACATTTATTCAAGTCATACCTTTATTGTCATTCATGCTCTTGTTTTTAACCGAGTAGTTTTGCAAAAGTGTAACCTGCGTCAATTCAGAGCTAGGAAATATTGGAATAACGTGCTTAAGAGGACCCCTGACACGCACAACAGGATAACACAACAACCACATTTTCAATTGACAATCATTGATTTAAATGGATGTGGTCAATAGATTTGTATAGGCATATATACTAATTTAATTTAACTTGTAAGCCAAGGATGGATTAGTAGGTCTATGCAACATGCACCTGGATAACCGCGTCATGAATCGGAACGGGCTCCAATGTCCTCATATACACATTATGACAAAATAAAGAGCTTAATCTTTCACGAAATAAAGACATAGAAGAAAACAGGTTCTAGAAACTCAGTTTCTCCATGGCAATGGAATGTAAACATGTATATTGCGCCAAACATAACCAAATATCGCCTACAACTCAATTCTCAGCGCAGCATATTGGACGACTCCACAGGCATTGATCATTCGCGACTTTAAGTAATTCCTGTTATCTCTAGAGCATCCCGTATATCTATAGCGCTGCATTTCGTCCCCCTCTGACCATGGATAGGGTTGGGAGCAGTCCTGAGTTCACTTATGGTCCCACTAAGGTAATCTTAGGAGATATTCCTTTTAGCATACTGTAAATGCCTGTGCATAATGTACCTAATAAAGCATAATTATTTTAATTATCTTCAAAGGAATTCTGTAGAAGCAGCCTTTATTTTCAGACTCTGCAGGCCTGCTGGGAGGAAGTATATTACAATAAACAGGTAAGATTCATCCCACAAAAACAGTAACCAAAGAAAAAAATAGATAGATTTTATCCCAAAACAAGAGTTTTCTTTCAAGACAGTTTAGAGAAGATGGTCATAAGAGTTTTTAATATCACTTGCAAATTGTGAGACATGAGCAGTTGTGAAATGTTGCGAGAGGCCCTTCTGAAAGCACATTATATGGTCTTTAGTGGCACGGTCTCACACCTTACCTCATCTTGCAGAAGAAGCTCATGGTCCACTATCTGCTGCTCCAGAGTCGAGGCCAGGTCTCGCCCCATGTCACCATGGAGCACATGAGCGACTGGCTGGTGTCTCAGGGCAAAAAATCCCTTAGGGAGAGGTGAGTACCACGTCAGCTCTCACCTTCATTGCCATTCTCTGTCACCAGCAGCACTCCAGGAGGTGTGGGTAAAATAAACAACAAAAAAAAGGAAGCCAGGAAAGTTGAAATGCTTTGTGTTTTATTTGAAGGGTGTGGAAGGAAACCCTGGAGGAGGGGAACGAACTCGCTCGGCTGGTAAGAGAATGAGAGTTAGAGACTTAGACTATCAGTCAGTGAGCTCTTTTCTAGCCTTTCAACAACTAGTTAGTACAGCCGAATATATCTGTTGTGAAATTACACTAATGGGACTTCCTGTTTCCTACGGCAGACCTGGGAAGTAAACACCTGCCTAAAAATGATTGACATGGAGCACAAGGCTGTCTGCAAGCTCCGCCGCTCTATGCACCCCACCTCACCAGCTGGCGCTGACATGTGAGTTCCATGTACTGCCCTGCATACGGCTTGCTCCATTCATCTACACATCTGGAGCTATGCAGAAAGAAACTAGGGCACTGTTTTCTGTGTGAACATTGCACATCGTTTAGTTTTCTCTGCTGCTTTTTGTTGATTTCAGCGACCCTAAGGTCCACAGCATCGTGGAGAGAGCTGTGAGGAGCATTCTGGACAAGCTGTCCAATAAGCCCTGTAGCAACCTGCTCAGCCCATCCCAGGTGGTGGTGGAGCTGGTGCCCAGGATCCTCCTGGCCCTGTGGCTTCAGCCAGAGGAAGGCCATTCAGATCACCCCATCCTCCTAAGCGGGATGGCTGTGAGTATGGTGGTGGCCGTAGGAGAGAAGCTCTCCAGCATGTTGAAGGCCTCTTCTCCTCACACCCCTTTCTCCCGGGCTGCTGCTTTTGACTCTGCGAGGTCGATCCTCGGGAGAATCAGCCAGTCCTTCTCCCTAGATGACATCAAGACCCCTTTTTTTATGAGCTCTGTCTGTGCCTTTGTGGCGGACGAGGTGAAGAGCTACTTCCAGCCTACTGCAGACACCCTGCCAGTTCCCCCTGTCCTAGTGGTGGCCGTCTCCGCCACACTACCAGCTGACATCCAAGCAGGTGAGTAGCACTCATAGAGAGCACTCTGACAGATGCCTTTTGTCATGACATCCTGGTGCCTTGTAGTAGTAGAGCCAATCAGGATTTTAATTGTCACCCCAAACACAGATGCAGACCAGGCTTCTTCCCACCTGGAGGTTGTGGAAATCCCCCATAACACAGAGGCAGACCCAGCTTCTTCCCACCCGGAGGTTATGGACATCACCCCTAACACAGAGAAAGACCCGGCTTCTGCCCACCTGGAAGTTGAGGGAATCACCCCTAACACAGAGTTTGACCCAGCTTCTCCCCACCTAGAGGTTGTTGACATCACCCGTAGCAGAGAGGCAGACCCGGATTCTTCCCACATAGTGGTTATGGACATCACCCCTAACACAGAGGCACACCCGGATTATTCCCACCTGATGGTTGTGGACATCACCCTTAACACAGAGTCAGTCCCGTCATCTTCCCACCTAGTGGTTGTGGACATCACCCCTAAAACAGAGGCACACCCGGCTTCTTCTCACCTGGAGGTTGTGGACATCACCCCTAACACAGAGGCAGATCCGGCTTCTTCTCACCTGGAGGTTGTGGACATCACCCCTAACACAGAGGAAGACTCGGCTTCTTCTCACCTGGAGGTTGTGGACATCCCCCCTAACACAGAGGCAGACCCGGTATCTTACCACCTGGATGTTGAGGACATCACCCCTAACACAGAGGCAGACCCGGCTTCTTCTCACCTAGAGGTTGAGGACATCACCCCTAACACAGAGGCAGACCCGGCTTCTTCTCACCTAGAGGTTGTGGACATCACCCCTAACAAAGAGGCTCACCTGGCTTCTTCCCACCTGGAGGTTGTGGACATCACCCCTAACAAAGAGGCAGACATGGCTTCTTCCCACCCGAAGGTTGTGGACATCACCCCTAACACAGAGGCAGAGCCAGCTTCTTCCCACCTGGAGGTTGTGGACATCATCCCTAACACAGAGGCAGACCCAGCAACTTCCCACCTGGAGGTTGTGGACATCACCCCTAACACAGAGGCAGACCCATCTTCTTCCCACCTGGAGGTTATGGAAATCATCCCTAACACAGAGAAAGACCTGGCTTCTTTCCACCTAGTTGTTGTGGACATCACCTTTAACACAGAGGCAGACCCGGCTTATTCCCAGCTGGAGGTTGTGGAAATCACCCCTAATATAGAGGCAGACCCGTCTTCTTCCCACCGTAAGGTTGTGGACATCACCCCTAATACAGAGGTAGACCCGGCTTCTTCTCACCTAGAGGTTGTGGAAATCACCCCTAACAAAGTGGCAGAACCCGTCTCTTCCCACTTGGAGATTGTGTTCGTCACACTTAACACAGAGGCAGAACCCGTCTCTTCCCACTTGGAAGTTGTGGACATCACCCCTTACACAGAGGCAGACCCGGCTTCTACCCACCTGAAGGTTGTGGACATCACCCCTAACACAGAGGCATATCCGGCTTCTTCACTCTTGGAGGTTGTGGACGTCACACCTGAAGAAAAGCCTCTCATGGTGGCCTTCTCCGCCACTCTGCCATCTGACATCCAAGCAGGTGAGTAAGACTTATAGAAAGCACTCTGACAGGTGCCATTTGTCATGATAACATGTAAAGTGTTGGTCCCATGTTTCATGAGCTGAAATAAAAGATCCCATTCAACTGGCCAGTGTTTAGAACCTTCGGATTGCATTTATTTACATTCTGTCCCGCTTTTGTCCCTTTCCAGAGGATGTTGCTGTGGTCACCCTGGACGTCACCCCACACGTCACCAAGGACGTGACCCTAGATGTTCCATGCAGGGCGAGGAAAGGGGCAGTCCGGCGTTTTTTGCAGGCTTTGGAGGGCAGTGTGCTGCTGCGCTTGCCACAAGGAAGAGGAGGAACAATATTAATTATTCATTAGACCAGAAACAGGATTGAACCATTAAAATATTTTTTTTTGCATTATAGTTGCCTTCAATTCTGATTTTCTTCTGTTTAATTCTTAATTAATTTCAGAACATTTCTCTAAACTTTGTGGAGTACGTTGTGTAAATAAGTGGGAAACATCCCAATCCCAATTTTAATGCTTTTAATAATTTACTTATTACATTTTTTTTTTATGTGTTATTTGACAAAAAAGTGGAGGGCGCTCAACCAACTTTGAGTCGAGGTGCAACCAAAAACCTTAATCATAATATAAAAGGAAAAGCGCAACTCTTTCTCACTATTTAAAATGCATTGTTTTATTCAATCAAGGTTAAAAGATTAGCGTTTTGGCCTAGTCTATGACCATATGCAAGTTGTGTTTGCCCAGTAAAATGGGGAGCCAGACTCACCCTGGTTCTTGAGGGTTGCAGACACTGAATAATTATCATTTGAAATAAATGGCACTTTTCAAGTCTTGACTAAATATCTTTAATGAATATGAATTAAACATTTTGTTTTATTTTTTTATTTCAACTTTATATAACCAGGTAGGCCAGTTGAGAACAAGTTCTCATTTACAACTGCGACCTGGCCAAGATAAAGCAAAGCAGTGCGATAAAAACAACAACAACACAGAGTTACACATGAGATAAACAAAACATACAGTCAATAACACAATAGAAAATCTATATACAGTGTTTGCAAATGTAATAAGTTATGGAGGTAAGGCAATAAATGTAGTATTAACACTGGAGTGATGGATGTGCAGAAGATGATGTTCAAGTAGAGATACTGGGGTGTAAATTAGCAAAATGGGGATGAGGTAGTTGGGTGGGCTAATAACAGATGGGCTGTGTACAGGTGCAGTGATCGGTAAGCTGCTCTGACAACTGATGCTTAAAGTTAGTGAGGGAGATAAGAGTCTCCAGCTTCAGAGATTTTTGCAGTTCTTTCCAGTCATTAGCAGGAGAGAACTGGAAGGAATGGTGGCCAAAGGAGGTGTGATATACCTGCAGGAGCGCATACCACGGGTGGGTGTTGCTATGGTGACCAATGACTTCAGATAAGGCGGGGATAGATGACCTGGAGCCAGTGGGATTGGCGACAAATATGTAGTGAGGGCCAACCAACGAAAGCGTACAGGTCACAATGGTAGGTAGTATATTGGGCTTTGTTGACAAAATGGATGGCACTGTGATAGACTACATCCAATTAGCTGAGTAGAGTGTTGGAGGTTATTTTGTAAATAACATCGCCGAAGTCAAGGATCGGTAGGATAGTCAGTTTTACGAGGGCATGTTTGGCAGCATGAGTGAAGGAGGCTTTGTTGTGAAATAAGAAGCCGCTTCTAGATTTAACTTTGGATTGGAGATGCGTAATGTGAGTCTAGAAGGAGAATTTACGGTCTAACTAGACACCTAGGTATTTGTAGTTGTCCACATATTCTAAGTCAGACCTGCCGAGAGTAGTGATTCTAGTTGGGCGGGCGGGTGCAAGCAGCGTTCGATTGAAGAGCATGCATTTAGTTTTAATAGCGTTTAAGAGCAGTTGGAGGATATGGAAGGAGTGTTGTATGGCATTGAAGATAATTTGGAGGTTTGTTAACACAGTGTCCAATGAAGGGCCATATGTATACAAAATGTTGTCGTCTGCGTAGTGGTGGATCTGAGAGTCACCAGTAGCAAGAGCGACATCATTGATATACACAGAGGACAGAGTCGGCCGAGAATTGAACCCTGTGGCACCCCCATAGAGACTGCCAGAGGTCCAGACAACAGGCCCTCCGATTTGACTCATTGAACTCTATCTGAGAAGTAGTAGTTGAACCAGGCGAGGCAGTCATTTGAGAAACCAAGGCTATTTGTCTGCCAATAAGAATGCGGTGATTGACAGAGTCGAAAGCCTTGGCCAGGTCGATGAAGAATGCTGCACAGTACTGTCTTTTATCGATCACGGTTATAATATCGTTTAGGACCTTGAGCTTGGCTGAGGTGCACCCATGACCAGCTCGGAAACCAGATTGCATAGCGGAGAAGGTACGTTGGGATTCGAAATGGTCGGTGATCTGTTTGTTAACTTGGCTTTCAAATACTTTTGAAAGACAGGGCAGGATGGATGTAGGTTTGTAACAGTTTGGATGTAGAGTGTCACCCCCTTTGAAGAGGGGGATGACTGCGGCAGCTTTCCAATCTCTGGGGATCTCAGATGATACGAAAGAGAGGTTGAACAGGCTAGTAACAGGGGTTGCTACAATTTCGGCGTCTAATTTTAGAAAGAAAGGGTCCAGATTGTCTAGCCCAGCTGATTTGTAGGGGTCCAGATTTTGCAGCTCTTTCAGAACATCAGCTATCTGAATTTCAGTAAAGGAGGAGCCGGGGGGGTGGGGGGCATGGGCAAGTTGCAGCGGAGGGTGCAGAGCTGGTGGCTGGGGTAGGGGTAGCCAGTTGGAAAGCATGGCCAGCCGTAGCAAAATGCTTATTGAAATTCTCAATTATAGTAGATTTATCGGTGGTGACAGTGTTTCCTAGCCTCAGTGCAGTGGGTAGCTGGGAGGAGGTGCTCTTATTCTCCATGGACTTTACACTGTCCCAAAACTTTTTGGAGTTAGTGCTACAAGATGCACATTTCTGTTTGAAAAAGCTAGCCTTTGCTTTCCTAACTGATTGTGTATATTTGTACCTGACTTCCCTGAAAAGTTGTATATCGCGTGGGCTGTTCGATGCTAATGCAGTACGCCACAGGATGTTTTTGTGCTGGTCAAGGGCAGTCAAGTCTGGGGTGAACCAGGGGCTATATCTGTTCTTAGTTCCGCATTTTTTGAATGGGGCATGCTTATTTAAGATGGAGAGGAACGCACTTTTAAAAAACAACCAGGCATCCTCTACTGACGGAATGAGGTCAACTACAATTGACTTGAGGATCAGAGCAGGAAGGCTGACTGGCTAGCCCTGAAGGCCCTCTGCCTGTACCTCTGTGTGGTTAATCTCAGCCAAGAGGTTGTTTGGGTTTTCTGTCTCTCTCTGGGTGTGAATCACTATCACTATGACCTCTTGCTCAGCCTCCCCTCTCATTCCTTGCTCACAGGAGCAGGTGTGATGGCATCCAGGGTAACTCTTCCTCTCCTGTATCTAACCCATCTTTCTGGCTGTGAGTTCGATTGAGGTCACTCGTTCTCTCTCCCAGGGTGTTGGATAGTTTCTCCTCCTCTGTGTCTTGTGTATTTTCTACATTGTAGAATAATGTGAAGACATCAAAACTATTAAATAACACATATGGCATCATGAAGTAACCAAAATCGTGTAACACATATCAAAATATATTTGAGATTTGAGATTCTTCAAAGTATCCACCCTTTGACTTGATCACAGCTTTGTACATACAGAATAATACGAAATGTTCTGAGACCAGGTTGCGCTTTCACCTCCCCCGGTAAGAGGGGAATAAGGCAACCTCAGAGTTACATTCAAGGATACTTTATTGACACACACGGATGAAATGGACATGGAAAGGTAGTGGAATGATAGTGGTCCTGTAATGGACAGATAACAGGGGTAATGAATATGCACAAAAACTGATAGCACAAGTAGAGCAACAACGCTATTAACAAAGGAAGGGCTGTATGAATGGCATAATGCTACCTGCGGAGTATTACACAACACAGTAAACACAGAGAGGCAACTTACAATAGGCAATGGTAGTAACTATAAAGAACAACAAGCAAGAATGATATACATGTTACAAACTCACTTTGTGCACGTACACTATCCCACGGTATCTCTGTGCATTCAAATTGTCATCGATAAAATGCAATTGTGTTCATTGTCCGTAGCTTATGCCTGCCCATACCATAACCCCACTGCCACCATGGGGCATTCACAACGTTGACATCAGCCAACAGCTCGCCCATATGCTGCTTTACAAGTGGTCTGAAGTCGTGAGGCCAGTAAGAAGTACTGCCAAATTCTCTAAAGCCGCCTTGGCTTAGGGTTGAGAAATTAACATAAACGTATCTGGCAACAGCTCTGGTGAACATTCCTGCAGTCAGTAAGCTGCCTCAAAACTTGAAACATCTGTGGCATTGTGTTGTGTGACAAAACTGCACATTTTAGAGTGGCCTTTTATTGTCCTCAGCACAAGGTGCACCTGTGTAATTATCATGCTGTTTAATCAGCTTCTTGATATGCCACATTTGTCAGGTGGATGGATTATCTTGGCAAAGGAGAAATGCTCGCTTACAGGGATGTAAACAAATTTGTGCACACAATTTGAGAGAAATATGCTTTTTGTGTGAACAAAATATTTCACGCTTTTATTTCAGCTCATGAAACATTGGACCAGCTAAAGAATATCTAAAGCCAACTTCATGGTTAGTAGTATTACAAAGAAAAAATAACAAGACAAATTTAAACATCACAAATCTGAGGGGGCAAGTGACCCTGTGCCCCCTTTGGGCGTGACGTCTCTGCTATCAACCACATCATTCTGTCTCTGTGAATATTCAAAACAGACACTTTCATTCAGGTCTGTTACTGGTCCTACCATATAGATCAGGGATGGACAATTCCTGTCCTTATGGGCGGAGTGGTGTCAAACTTTTTCCGCACACTCTAGGAGCTCAGATGCAATCATTTAATAACATAATAACCAACGTTTCGACAGACAAGCTGTCTTCATCAGGGTATCCTGACATTGGTTTATTAGGTTATTAAATGATCTCTTCTGAGCTCCTAGAGTGTGCGGCTCTCCTTTTCTTTTTCAAGTGTTCTACTCCGATAGCCAGCACCTCGCCTAAATAGGTGTGCGTTTCTTTCGCCTCCATATTAATTTGGTACTGGTCCTACCATATAGATCAGGGATGGACAATTCCAGTCCTTGGGGGTCAGAGTGGTGTCACACTTTTTCCCCATCCCTAGCAAACACAGCTGATTAAACGTATTGCATTCTAAACTGAAGCCCATGAGTATTTGATTATTAGAGTCAAATGTGTTAGCTGGGGCTGGGGAAAAAGTGTAACACCAATCAGGTCCCGAGGACTGGAGTTGCCCATCCCTGATATACAGTGGGGGAAAAAAGTATTTAGTTAGCCACCAATTGTGCAAGTTCTCCCACTTAAAAAGATGAGAGAGGCCTGTAATTTTCATCATAGGTACACGTCAATGTACCTATGACAGGATTTTTTATGAATTTATTTGCTAATTTGGTGGAAAATAAGTATTTGGTCAATAACAAAAGTTTCTCAATACTTTGTTATATACCCTTTGTTGGCAATGACACAGGTCAAACGTTTTCTGTAAGTCTTCACAAGGTTTTCACACACTGTTGCTGGTATTTTGGTCCATTCCTCCATGCAGATCTCCTCTAGAGCAGTGATGTTTTGGGGCTGTCGCTGGGCAACACAGACTTTCAACTCCCTCCAAAGATTTTCTATGGGGTTGAGATCTGGAGACTGGCTAGGCCACTCCAGGACCTTGAGATGCTTCTTACGGAGCCACTCCTTAGTTGCCCTGGCTGTGTGTTTCGGGTCGTTGTCATGCTGGAAGACCCAGCCACGACCCATCTTCAATGCTCTTACTGAGGGAAGGAGGTTGTTGGCCAAGATCTCGTGATACATGGCCCCTTCCATCCTCCCCTCAATACGGTGCAGTCGTCCTGTCCCCTTTGCAGAAAAGTATCCCCAAAGAATGATTTTTCCACCTCCATGCTTCACGGTTGGGATGGTGTTCTTGGGGTTGTACTCATCCTTCTTCTTCCTCCAAACACGGCGAGTTGAGTTGATGCCAAAGAGCTCCGTTTTGGTCTCATCTGACCACAACACTTTCACCCAGTTCTCCTCTGAATCATTCAGATGTTCATTGGCAAACTTCAGACGGGCATGTATGTGTGCTTTCTTGAGCAGGGGTACCTTGCGGGCGCTGCAAGATTTCAGTCCTTGACGGCGTAGTGTGTTATCAATTGTTTTCTTGGGGACTATGGTCCCAGCTGCCTTGAGATCATTGACAAGATCCTCCCGTGTAGTTCTGGGCTGATTCCTCACCGTTCTCATGATCATTGCAACTCCACGAGGTGAGATCCTGCATGGAGCCCCAGGCCGAGGGAGATTGACAGTTGTTTTGTGTTTCTTCTATTTGCGAATAATCTTACCAACTGTTGTCACCTTCTCACCAAGCTGATTGGCGATGGTCTTGTAGCCCATTCCAGCCTTGTGTAGGTCTACAATCTTGTCCCTGACATCCTTGGAGAGCTCTTTGGTCATGGCCATGGTGGAGAGTTTGGAATCTGATTGATTGATTGCTTCTGTGGACAGCTGTCTTTTATACAGGTAACTAACTGAGATTAGGAGGACTCCCTTTAAGAGTGTGCTCCTAATCTCAGCTCGTTACCTGTATAAAAGACACCTGGGAGCCCGAAATCTTTCTGATTGAGAGGGGGTCAAATACTTATTTCCCTCATTAAAATACAAATCAATTTATAACATGTGTTTTTCTGGATTTTTTTGTTGTTATTCTGTCTCTCACTGTTCAAATAAACCTACCATAAAAATTATAGACTGATCATGTCTTTGTCAGTGGGCAAACGTACAAAATCAGCAGGGGATCAAATACTTTTTTCCCCTCATTGTTTGTATATATATATATATATATATATATATATATATATATATTGTGATGTCACGAGAGGCTACACAGCTTTCAGCGGGATTGCTCAAGTAGTGCAAGGAGACCAGGTTCAACCAAAACAAGGATTTTATTAAAGGTCTTGGGAAACTAACGAAAGTATAACACAATTCTGTTCTCTGGTGGCTCTTTAAGGTTTAACAGTTCAGGGATGTCTCTTCCACATCCAAAATCATAACTCTCCCTCGCTCAAATAACTTTTCCCCAGTCTTACTGTATTCCACGTTGCAGCTAGTGGCCAACCCAGCAAAACGTCCTTCCAAATGTCCCACACGTATTTCCACAGGTGCATATATCCAAAGGTGAGTATTTCCCAAAGGTAAGTATCTCCAAATCCTTATATTCCTCATGGAAGTGGACGTGCAGCACTCTTGTCCTCCAGAGAGCCCAGGTTGGAGACCGTGTCTCTTCCCTTCAACAAACCTTCAGCTCATCAGCTCCTGATTGGTTTCAGCTGCGTGGGAAGATTGGCCATAGAGGGTTGGAGTTCCCGACCATACCAGCAGATGGAGCCATAGCTGTCTGGGTTTGCAGCCATCTCAGGGGGATGTAACGTCCCTCCAGGACACAGCCTCTCGTGACATCACACATCCCCCTCCTCGGGACCCGACGTCCTCGTCGGGGTAAAGGCAGCGAAGAAGGCATCACGCCGGGAGAGGGCGTCCGCATTGCCGTGGTGCTTGCCAGCCTGCTCTCTCTTCAACTCCTCCACCTCTAGGACCAGGGACTCAGCCTCCTGTTGTCTCTCCTTGAGTTTCTTACTGAACGCATCAGCCTTGGTTTTAGCAGAGTTTAGCTTCTGTTGAGCAGCTTTCAGTTCCTTCTCTCTCTCTGCCTCCGCATTCTTCATCTTGTTCTCCAACACCTTGTACTTCTCCTCTGCCTTCTTCTGGACCTCCTTACTACTGCGCAGGGTCTCCTCACACTCCTCGATGGTCCTGCGCAGCCTCTCCAGCTCCTCCTGTTGCTTATGGAAGGAGCTCTGTTGGAGTTTAGCCTGGAGGATATCTAACTCTTCTGTCTTCATGTCTAACTGTTGCTTTAACAAACGATACCTCTCAGCGGTCCCCTTCAGACCAGACAGTTCTTTGTCCAGATTCTGTAGCTCCGTCTCTGTGTCGGTCTGGGCACCTGCCATCCCTATCAGAGCCCGGGCGGGAGTGAGTAATTCGGAGGATTGCACCGGAGCCTTCCCAGGATGAGTCTTGCCTCTCCGTTTCCGAGGTACTCGGGTTATCCTCTCCTGAGACTCTCTCCAGAGTGGGTAAAAGGCTGGGCAGTCTCGTCCAATTAGGACAGGGACGGGGAGGGAATCAACCACCCCCGCCGTCGTGTGTATGGTTCCCCGTGTGCTGGTCATTGTAAGTTCAGTAATGGGGTATTCTCTGGTGTCCCCATGGACACAGGAAACTGGGAGGACTTTCCCCGGGGTCAGACACGTTGGGCCCACCAAATCCTTACGCACCAGGGTGGCCCGGCTACCAGAATCCAGTAAGGCCTCCACATCATGGTGATTCACAGTTACCGGGCAGGTGGGGGGGTCGATCTGGGCCGCCATCTACGACTCCCAAGAGCGAGGCAAAAGCGGTGTGTGGGTGCTGAGCTGGAGGACTCCGCAGTGGGCATAGGTTCCTCGGCTGGTTTCCCACACTGCCAGGAGATATGTCCCATCTCCCCACACCGGTAACACTGTCGAGTTTCCCCCCTCCTGGTGTACTCTTCTTGGACCCGCCTGGTTTCTGGCTCCCCCTGGAGCCGGGATAAGTCCTGACGTGGCTGGGTTCGAGACCTTGGGGTCCTTTGGACGGGTTCTTCCCATTTGTGGTGGGGCCGCACTCCTGGGGTCTTTTCGGGAAGCATTCAGCATCTCCGCTGTGGCCTGGTACTTTTCCACAGCTTCCACGGTCAGATCAGCCGTGGTCAAGGCCTGTTGACTGATGAACCGTTTTGCCTCATAAGGCAGGGCGCGTAGGTAACGATCCACCACAACGGCCTCCACCACCGCCGCTGCTGTATTCCTCTGCGGATCCAGCCATTTCCTTGCGATTCGGACAAGTTCATGCATCTGCGCCCGAGGAGGTTGGTCTGGTTGGAAGGTCCAGCTGTGAAAGCGCTGGGCCATACCAAACTTTGTGAGTCCATATCTGCTGAGGATCTCAGACTTCAGGGCATCATAGTCAGTAACCTGGTCAGGGCCCAGGTCCCGGACAGCATTCAGCGCTTCCCCGGTTAGGAAGGGGGCTAACAGACCAACCCACTGTTGCTTGGGCCAGGCTTCCCTAGTGGCCGTGGCCTCAAATGCATGCAGGTATGCCTCAATGTCATCGGTAGCTCCCATCTTAGATATAAAGTCACTTGCCTTTATTGGGCGGGTATTTTGGACCACCCTCTGTCTCTGCAACTGCAATTCCTCTGCCTTCAGAAGGTTGGCTTTCTTTTGCTCCTCCAAGAGAGCCACGTTTGCTTGCATCTGGGCTTGCTGGCCAGCAACAAGGGCTTTCAATATGTCCTCCATTTCAGTCGGCGGGAGCCTACGGCCAACTTGGAAAACTGGGTGATCAAACCTTCGGTATCCTCCTCTGACATGCACTATTAACGCTTGAGCGTGCCCGTATTCTCCACCATCTGTGATGTCACGAGAGGCTACACAGCTTTCAGCGGGATTGCTCAAGTAGTGCAAGGAGACCAGGTTCAACCAAAACAAGGATTTTATTAAAGGTCTTGGGAAACTAACGAAAGTATAACACAATTCTGTTCTCTGGTGGCTCTTTAAGGTTTAACAGTTCAGGGATGTCTCTTCCACATCCAAAATCATAACTCTCCCTCGCTCAAATAACTTTTCCCCAGTCTTACTGTATTCCACGTTGCAGCTAGTGGCCAACCCAGCAAAACGTCCTTCCAAATGTCCCACACGTATTTCCACAGGTGCATATATCCAAAGGTGAGTATTTCCCAAAGGTAAGTATCTCCAAATCCTTATATTCCTCATGGAAGTGGACGTGCAGCACTCTTGTCCTCCAGAGAGCCCAGGTTGGAGACCGTGTCTCTTCCCTTCAACAAACCTTCAGCTCATCAGCTCCTGATTGGTTTCAGCTGCGTGGGAAGATTGGCCATAGAGGGTTGGAGTTCCCCGACCATACCAGCAGATGGAGCCATAGCTGTCTGGGTTTGCAGCCATCTCAGGGGGATGTAACGTCCCTCCAGGACACAGCCTCTCGTGACATCACAATATATATATATATATATATATATATATATATATATATATATATATATATATATATATATATATATATATACACACAGTTGAAGTCGGAAGATTACATACACATTAGCCAAATACATTTAAACTCAGTTTTTCACAATTCCTGACATTTAATCCTAGTAAAAATTCCCTGTCTTTGTTCAGTTAGGATTACCACTTTATTTTAAGAATGTGAAATGTCAGAATAATAATAGAGAGAATGATTTATTTCAGCTTTCATTTATTTCTTTCATCACATTCCCAGTGGGTCAGAAGTTTACATACAGTCAATTAGTATTTGGTAGCATTGCCTATAAATTGTTTAACTTGGGTCAAACGTTTCAGGTAGCCTTCCACATGTTTCCCACAATAAGTTAGGTGAATTTTTGCCCATTTCTCCTGACAGAGCTGGTGTATAGGAGCCAGGTTTGTAGGCCTCCGTGCTCACACACGCTTTTTCAGTTCTGCCCACAAATGTTCTATAGGATTGAGGTCAGGGCTTTGTGATGGCCACTTCAAAACCTTGACGTTGTTGTCCTTAAGCCATTTTCCATTGGAAGACCTATTTGCAACCAAGCTTTAACTTCCTGACTGGTGTCTTGAGACCTTGCTTCAATATATCCACGTAATTTTCCTTCCTCATGATGCCATCTATTGTGTGAAGTGCACCAGTCCCTCCTGCAGCAAAGCACCCCCACACCGTGCTTCACGGTTGGGATGGTGTTCACCACTTGCAAGCATCCCCCTTTTTCCTCCAAACTTAACGATGGTCATTATGGCCAAACAGTTCTATTTTTATTTCATCAGACCAGAGGACATTTCTCCAAAAAGTACAATCTTTGTCCCCATGTGCAGTTGCAAACCGTAGTCTGGCTTTTTTATGGCGGTTTTGGAGCAGTGCCTTCTTCCTTGCTGAGCGGCCTTTCAGGTTATGTCGATATTGGACTCGTTTTACTGTGGATATAGATACTTTTGTACCTCCAGCATCTTCACAAGGTCCTTTGCTGTTGTTCTGGGATTGATTTGCACTTTTCGCACCAAAGTACCTTCATCTGTAGGAGACAGAACGCATCTCATCCCTGAGCGGTATGACGGCTGCGTGGTCCCATGGAGTTTATACTTGCGTACTATTGTTTGTACAGATGAACGTGGTACCTTCAGGCATTTGGAAATTGCTCCCAAGGATGAACCAGACTTGTGGAGGTCTACGATTTATTTTGATTTTCCTATGATGTCAAGCAAAGAGGCATTGAGTTTGAAGGTAGGCCTTGAAATACATCCACAGGTACACCTCCAATTGACTCAAATGATGTCAATTAGCCTATCAGAAGCTTCTAAAGCCATGACATCATTTTCTGGAATTTTCCAAGCTGTTCAAAGGTACAGTCAACTTAGTGTATTTAAACTTCCTACCCACTGGAATTGTGATACAGTGAATTATACGTGAAATAAATTTGTCTGTAAACAATTGTTGGAAAAAATGACTTGTGTCATGCACAAAGTAGATGTCCTAACCGACTTGCCAAAACTATAGTTTGTTAACAAGAAATTTGTGGAGTGGTTGAAAAACGAGTTTTAATGACTCCAACCTAAGTGTATGTAAACTTCCGACTTCAACTGTATATATATGATTAGAATTTTTCGTAAACTTAAGTATACTTTACAATACTTGTAATATATTAAAATACACTTTTTTTTCGATTGGGAAGCAAATCTTTTCCAAACTGCCTGAACTCCATTTGCTGTCGATCTTTAATTTGTTGTTCATTAATGAATTGTGTATTTTGTAAACAAGAGGACCACAATGGAAATACGTTTCTAAACTTTTTTTGTGTTATCCTCAATGATTTTTAAATGCATTGTATCCACATGTGTGGTTGTGTTTTTTAAATTGTCAAATAAAAAAATATATAATATCAATAATGAATAGAGATCAGCCATGTGAAGGGTTAATTATTTTCCAGGGCACAGAGCAGCACTGGGTGGGGAGGAGCATGTTGATGTCACTTTGCTAATGTGAAACTAAAGTTGCTAGACATATTGCATGTTGCACACACAAGCAAACTCTCTCAAACTGACGCTCCAGGGCTTTCTTTGGTCAGAAAGATCAGAGAAATCAAACTCTCTTCAGGTGAGTAGAGATTTACAAGGGCAGATCAAAATACATTCTACTGTGCAAATTCTTCTATTCTCCTGTTTTCTTTTACAGTACCTATGTTTAACTATATTTGGTAAATTGACTATTCTAAACTGTATGTTCGTTGTATGGTTAAACCTTTAATGTTATGTTGGCGTTAGCACAAAAATTATCGAGACATGACTCATTCAAGGAAATAATCTCTAGTTCCACCATCTCGCTCTAGATATGGCTTCCTCCAGCATTCTCCTGTCTGAAGAGCAGTTCCTGTGCTCTATCTGTCTAGATGTGTTTACTGAGCCAGTCACTTCATGTGGACACAACTTCTGCATGGCCTGTGTCACAAAGTACTGGGATAGCAATGACCTGTGGCAGTGTCCACTGTGTAAGGAGAAATTCTACAGACGACCTGAGCTTCGTGTCAACACAACGTTAAGAGAGGTTGTAGAGAATAAATAAAAAAATGAGACAGAAGTGACGATGAGTCCGCTCCCAAACTCGGAAAAGTGCCCTGTGACGTCTGCACTGAGACGAAGCGCAAGGCCCTGAAGTCCTGCCTGGTGTGTCAGACCTCTTACTGTGAGACTCACCTGGAGCCTCATCAGATAGCCCCACCCTTAAAGAGACACAAACTGATCGACCCTGTGGTGAACCTAGAAGACAGGATGTGTAAGAAGCATGACAGAATCCTGGAGCTGTTCTGTAGGACTGACCAGACATGTGTGTGTCAGTTCTGAATTGAGGCAGACCACAAGACTCATGACACTGTCCATATAGAGGAAGAGTGTGGAGAGAGGAAGGCTCAGCTGGGGAAAACTGAGGCAGAAGTGCAGCAGATTATCCAGGAGAGTCTGCAGAAGGTTAAAGAGATCAAACTCTCAGTAGATCTCAGCAAGAGATATGCAGAGAGAGAGAGATAGCAGACAGCGTGCAGGTTTTCATTGCTCTGGTGCTCTCCATTGAGAAAAGCCAGGCTGAGCTAATTGAGGTGATTGAGGAGAAGCAGGAAGCATTTGAGAGGCGGGCTGAAGGGCTCATTAAAGAGCTGGAGCAGGAAATCACTGAGCTAAAGAGGAGAAGCACTGAGCTGAAGCAGCTCTCACAGACTGAGGACAACATCCAACTTCTCCAGAGCTTCCAATCCCTAGTGTGCACCCCTCCACCCACCAAGGACTGGTCTGATGTCAGTGTTCACAGTGATCTGTGTGTTGGGACTGTGAGGAGAGCTGTGTCTCAGCTGGAGGAGACACTGAATAAAGAGATGGAGAAGCTGCCTGGAGTCAAACTGAAGAGGATTCAGCAGTATGCAGTGGATGTGACTCTGGACCCTGATACAGCACATCCCTGGCTCATCCTGTCTGAAGATGGGAAACAAGTAAGATATGGAGACACACCACAGAAATTTTCTGACAATCCAAAAAGGTTTGATCGTTTTGCCATTGTTCTTGGAAAGAATGGCTTCTCCTCAGGGAGATTTTAATATGAGGTGATTGTTAAGGGGAAGACTTCATGGGTTTTAGGAGTGGCAAGAGAGTCCACTGACAGGAAGGAGAATATCACACTGACACCTGAGGATGGACTCTGGACTGTGATGCTAAAGGACGTGAATGTGTACCAAGCCTGTACCTCCCACTATATCCTCCTCTCCCTGAGAGAGAAGCCCCAAAATGTTGGGGTTTGTTGATTATGAGGAGGGTCAGGTCTCCTTTTATGATGTGGAGGCCAGGTCTCATATCTACTCTTTCATATCTGCACCTTTACAGAGAAGCTCTTTCCATTCTTCGGCCCCTCTGATAATGATGATGGTCAAAACACAGCCCCTCTCATCATCTCTCCTGTCAATCACACACACTGATTAAAATGATGGAGAGAGAACTGTTTGTCCTAACAGAAATTTTAAAATGAACATTTACAAATCATTACATGTATCAATATGTTTACAAATTAGTGTATTTAGTCAGGTTGACATGTCACATGATTCGAATGTCCACGGATGTCCTCTGAAATTGTATCAACAAATGAAAATGTAAAGTGTTCTGTACATCTTAACATGGATAATAAATGCTTGTATTTACTGAAAATGAAGACTCAAGTGGAATTAACGTAAATAAAATAAGTAATAAAAGTTGTGTTGCTTTGATTATTTACCCATAATTATTTTACAGACGGATAACTATCCTTTAAAGTGATATTCATTTTCTCTGTTTCTCTCTTATTCCCTCTCTAAGTAAATCTGATGATAAAGGCCAAACTCAGCCTTTGAACTGGTTGTGGATGTAGATAAATATGACTTTAAAGAGCAAATCCACAGTTGAAACAATAACAAAGTGGCCTCCCAGCTTCTGTTTTGGTAAAAAGCTGAGGGATGGGCCTGGAGAAATGTAACCACTCTTAGAATAATAGACGGAGCTATGGATGCAAGGACTGACCATCCAGTATATCAAAATCATTGTTTTAACCATGGTTTGAGGCTATATAGTTTGTTTACATTTACAATGTTTACAAACATTGGAGACAAACAAGTGTATATTTTGGGTTCTCATGGGGTGTGACAGTTGAACTATGGTCATGAAGCATTTATAAGTTATATTTTTCAAGAATCAATGGGTATCTATCATTCATTTATCCATCAAAATATTGATGTAGCAATCACAGATTGTCCCTTTTAATTTTGTTTTTGAAACTGTATAAGTGAATGTTGTAAAATACATACTCAGCCTTTGAGCTGGTTCTACAGTTCTGAACTTCAATAAAGGACATACTTTTCCATTGAGCTGTCTGTGTATCTAAGACAGTAAATATGATAAGGGAAGTAATGTGCCATTGAGCTGGTTGTTGGTTTCAAATCAAATCACATTTTATTTGTCACATACACATGTTTAGCAGATGTTATAGCGGGTGTAGCGAAATGCTTGTGCTTCTAGCTCCGACAATGCAGTAATATCTAAGAATTTCACAACATATACCCAATACACACAAAAAAGTAAGGAATGGGATTTAAGAATATATACATATATGGACAAGCAATGACAGAGCGGCATGGACTAAGATACAGAAGAATACTATAGAATAGAATGCAGTATATACATATGAGATGAGTAGTGCAAGATATGTAAACATTATTAAAGTGACTAGTGTTCCATTTCTTAAAGTGGCCAGTGATTTCAATAGGCAGCAGCAGCCTCTAATGTGCTAGTGATGGCTATTTAACAGTCTGATGGCCTTGAGATAGAAGCTGTTTTTCATTCTCTCAGTCCCAGCTTTGATGCACCTGTACTGACCTCGCCTTCTGGATGATAGCGGGGTGAACAGGCAGTGGCTCGGGTGGTTGATGTCCTTGATGATCTTTTTGGCCTTCCTGTGACATCGGGTGCTGTATGTGTCTTGGAGGGCGGGTAGTTTGCCCCCGGTAATGCGTTCAGCAGACCGCACCACCCTCTGGAGAGCCCTGCGGTTGTGGGCAGTGCAGTTGCCATACCAGGCGGTGATACAGCCCGACAGGATGCTCTCAATTGTGCATCTGTAAAGGTTTGTGAGGGTTTTAGGTGGTAAGCCAAATTTCTTCAGCCTCCTGAGGTTGAAGAGGCTCTGTTGCGCCTTCTTCATCACACTGTCTGCGTGGGTGGACCATTTCAGTTTGTCGGTGATGTGTACACCAAGGAACTTGAAGCTTTCCAACTTCTCCACTGCGGTCCTGTCGATGTGGATAGGGGGGTGCACCCTCTGCTGTTTCCTGAAGTCCACGATCATCTCCTTTGTTTTGTTGATGTTGAGTGAGAGGTTATTTTCCTGGCACCACACTCCCAGAGCCCTCACCTCCTCCCTATAGGCGGTCTCGTCATTGTTGGTAATCAAGCCTACTACTGTTGTGTCATCTGCAAACTTGATGATTGAGTTGGAGGAGTGCTTGGCCACACAGTCATGGGTGAACAGGGAGTACAGGAGGGGGCTGAGCATGCACCCTTGTGGGGCCCCAGTGTTGAGGATCAGCGAAGTGGAGATGTTGTTTCCTACCTTCACCACCTGGGGGCGGCCCGTCAGGAAGTCCAGGACCCAGTTGCACAGGGCGGGGTTCAGACCCAGGCCCTCAAGCTTAATGATGAGCTTGGAGGGTACTATGGTGTTGAATGCTGAGCTATAGTCAATGAAAAGCATTCTTACATAGGTATTCCTCTTGTCCAGATGGGATAGGGCAGTGTGCAGTGTGATGGCAATTGCATCGTCTGTGGATCTATTGGGGCGGTAAGCAAATTGAAGTGGGTCTTTGGTGACAGGTAAGGTAGAGGTGATGTGATCCTTGACTAGTCTCTCAAAGCACTTCATGATGACAGAGGTGAGTGCTACAGGGCGATAGTCATTTAGTTCAGTTACCTTTGCTTTCTTGGGTAGTGATTATGATAAAACACATATTTTTGGTTGTAGATGTAGGTGAGGATGAGGTGAGGGATCTCCACCAGGGAGATGATGAAGGAGCCTTTGGCCACAGTGCCCAGGTGGTAGCGGGCAAGACGCAGCATAGATGACAGGATGTGGGTCAGCGGCAGCTGGGATTTATTCCTAATGTCCACCACAAGGTACAGGAAAAGCAGAGTTAGAAATATACAAACTCATACAGGACAGACCTGGGTTCACAAGATATTTGTTTTCTTTGAAATACTTTGAGCGTTTGATTGAGCAGGTATGGAGTGCCAGATGGGCAGGGTCTGTACTTTTGGGACTATTTAATTGCTTCCGTTGCATCAGGAGAGAACAATCAAGTGCACCTAACGTATTCAACAGAAAATCAAATACTTTGAACCCTGGGCTGATACGGGGCTATTTCCTAATTAACACATCACAATCACAAGCATTTCACTGTATTCATTAAATGTACTGTTTTATTGTTGGGGATATACACTGTTTTTAGGACACCCTGAAAAAAAACATGTCCCCCTTAGAACGTATCCTGTCTTGCCCCAAAGCTTGTTTTCCTTTCTTTTATTACTCTGCATAAAAATGTTATCAAAAATAGTATTGGTTCAAACTCATGAAGGAAATAGAGATACAATCATATAGAATCCCTTTTTTCATGGATACAATATTACAAACTCAATAAGCAGTAATGACTCAGTGTTTCCACAATTTAGGGATTTCCAGTTCTGGTCATGCATTGCCTCTGACATAAGACAACCTCAGCACTTGTACGACCTGCATTTAATGTATTAAACTAATATAAAACATCCTCATCAGAGTAAAAGTCTCCTTCATATTTGATCCACAGTAGTAACATGATCTTGTTAACAGGTGAGGGAGAACACCTTGTACAAATTTAGAATAAAAATAAAATCACATTTCCAAAAATGTCCATGCAAGACAATGTCTGTTATGCTAGTCAGCTGTATTTGTCAAAATTGTATTAGATGTACCAATGCAGCGCAAGTAGCGACCATGATCATCATTACCACAATCTAAAAGTACATTGATATACAAACACTTCTAGTGTACAGTAGTAGTGGTTAAAAATAACAGTGATGACATGGAATGCATTTTAATGAGGGCGGGCTCCTCAATGAGGGAGGGCTCTGTGCATTCCAGGATTTACAAACAATATTTAAATTTACCAGGCAAATCCTTCTTCTTTTATTTCAAACTTTGCTCTGACATGTCAGATTAGGGTGTCCCTTGATGCGAAACACTACCAATTGACACCCTCCGCTAAATTTGAGAGAACTGGTCTATTCCCAGGGGACTGGTTTCTGATCTATACTTGCATTTCTTAAAAGCATCTCAGAAGCCCCTGCCAATTGACCAACTATGGAAGAGAGCACAGGAGGTTGGTGGTACCTTAATTGGGGAGGACTGGCTCGTGGTAATGGCTGGAGCGGAATATGTGGAATGGTTTTAAATACATCCAACATGGTTTCCATGTGTTTGATGCCATTCCATTCGCTCCGTTACAGCCATTATTATGAGCTGTCCTCCCCTCAGCAGCCTCCAATGGAAGAGAGAGGTCTCACCTTCAGTCACTAAAATTAACTGGCAATCTGTATGGTCTAATTATATTCTTTATTCTAGAAATCCCAATCATCAGAATATCTATTTTAATAGGAAGTATGTTCCTCAGCTGTGCATGTTTCCTTATGTGGAATAAACAATCATTGTCAACTTTCTCTGCACTCTTCTGAACAGGAATTCAGAAAGTACTTCAAAACTCAATATTGGCACTGAAACTGCAGTGCCTTGCAAAAGTATTCATACCCCTTGGATTTCTTCACATTTTCTTGTTACAAAGTGGGATTAAAATGTATTTAATTTATTTAGATCTTATTTAGGTGCTTCATAGCAAAGGGGGTGAATATATATGCATGCACCACTTTTCTGTAATTAATTTTTTCGCATTTTTTGAAACAAGTTATTTTTTCATTTCACTTCACCAATTTGGACTATTTTGGTATGTCCATTACATGAAATCCAAATAAAAATCCATTTAAATTACAGGTAGTAATGCAACAAAATAGGAAAAACTACAAGGGGGAAGAATACTTTTGCAAGGCACTGTAACTATATGAGGGGGGAGTGTGTTCAATTTATTTGACAGTACTTATCTACATGTGATATTTCCAGTATTATTATTTTTTGTATTGTTTTCTTTGCAAAAATGTATAAAAACGTGTTTTTATCTTTGTCATTATGGGGTATTGTGTGTAGATTGAATTCACTATATATCGTTTTATTGTTTCTCCCTCTTAGTGGATATCTTAATGACATACAGACACAAACCCATGTCCCCATTGATCTGAACCTCTCTTACCCAACAGCTCTCACAAACACAGGTGGACATTGCTTATTTTTGTTGTTTTATTACTCTGCAAAAATTTTTATTAAAAATATTCCGGGTTAAAACTCTGTTTGCATTCATAAATAGAGATACTGTCATAGATAATCCTTTTTCTATGTATAGAGTATTACGAACTCAATAAGCAGTAATGACTCAATGTTGCCACAATATGGGGATTGTCAGTTATGATAATGCTTTTCCTTTAACATAAGACAATATATTTAACAAATATCATGGTAAACCTATTACACATGTAATAAAGAAAATGGTTGGAATGCCTTTTGGTTTCTGTCTTCTGGTTTGTTTTGGTCAAACCGAAGTCCCTCCTCCATGAGTCTACAACAATAAACAAGTGTTAAACGTTACTATCGTCTTCATCAGCATTTTGGGTGGATGGTTCTAGATTCTGGAGTTACAGGGAAAATCCACTCAACATCGATTTTTTGGTATTTGTTTCATTAGTTCATTGTTGAACAGTCCCACAATGTTTGACATGTCAGGTGTCAAGTTTTCAAGATATTTGGGATGTAGCTCAGTTGATAGAGCATGGCGTTTGCAACGCCAGGGTTGTGGGTTCGATTCCCATGGGGGGCCAGTATAAAAAATATATATATATTCACTAACTGTAAGTCGCTCTGGATAAGAGCGTCTGCTAAATGACTAAAATGTAATGTATATATATATACAGTGGGGAGAACAAGTATTTGATACACTGCAGATTTTGCAGTTTTCCTACTTACAAAGCATGTAGAGGTCTGTAATTTTTATCATAGGTACACTTCAACTGTGAGAGACGGAATCTAAAACAAAAATCCAGAAAATCACATTGTATGATTTTTAAGTAATTAATTTGCATTTTATTGCATGACATAAGTATTTGATACATCAGAAAAGCAGAACTTAAATTTTGGTACAGAAACCTTTGTTTGCAATTACAGAGATCATACGTTTCCTGAAGGTCTTGACCAGGTTTGCACACACTGCAGCAGGGATTTTGGCCCACTCCTCCATACAGACCTTCTCCAGATCCTTCAGGTTTCGGGGCTGTCACTGGGCAATACAGACTTTCAGCTCTCTCCAAATATTTTCTATTGAGTTCAGGTCTAGAGACTGGCTAGGCCACTCCAGGACCTCGAGATGCTTCTTACGGAGCCACTCCTTAGTTGCCCTGGCTGTGTGTTTCGGGTCATTGTCATGCTGGAAGACCCAGCCACGACCCATCTTCAATGCTCTTACTGAGGGAAGGAGGTTGTTGGCCAAGATCTCGCGATACATGGCCCCATCCATCTTCCCCTCAATACGGTGCAGTCGTCCTGTCCCCTTTGCAGAAAAGCATCCCCAAAGAATGATGTTTCCACCTCTATGCTTCACGGTTGGGATGGTGTTCTTGGGGTTGTACTCATCCTTCTTCTTCCTCCAAACACGGCGAGTGGAGTTTAGACCAAAAAGCTCTATTTTTGTCTCATCAGACCACATGACCTTCTCCCATTCCTCCTCTGGATCATCCAGATGGTCATTGGCAAACTTCAGATGGGCCTGGACATGCGCTGGCTTGAGCAGGGGGACCTTGCGTGCGCTGCAGGAATTTAATCCATGACGGCGTAGTGTGTTACTAATGGTTTTCTTTGAGACTGTGGTCCCAGCTCTCTTCAGGTCATTGACCAGGTCCTGTCGTGTAGTTCTGGGCTGATCCCTCACCTTCCTCATGATCATTGATGCCCCACGAGGTGAGATCTTGCATGGAGCCCCAGACCGAGGGTGATTGACCGTCATCTTGAACTTCTTCCATTTTCTAATAATTGCGCCAACAGTTGTTGCCTTCTCAACAAGCTGCTTGCCTATTGTCCTGTAGCCCATCCCTGCCTTGTGCAGGTCTACAATTTTATCCCTGATGTCCTTACACAGCTCTCTGGTCTTGGCCATTGTGGAGAGGTTGGAGTCTGTTTGATTGAGTGTGTGGACAGGCGTCTTTTATACAGGTAACGAGTTCAAACAGGTGCAGTTAATACAGGTAATGTGTGGAGAACATGAGGGCTTCTTAAATAAAAACTAACAGGTCTGTGAGAGACGGAATTCTTACTGGTTGGTAGGTGTTCAAATACTTATGTCATGCAATGAAATGCAAATTAATTCCTTAAAAATCATACAATGTGATTATCTGGATTTTTGTTTTAGATTCCGTCTCTCACAGTTGAAGTGTACCTATGATAAGAATTACAGACCTCTACATGCTTTGTAAGTAGGAAAACCTGCAAAATCGGCAGTGTATCAAATACTTGTTCTCCCCACTGTATATATATATATATATATATATATATATATATATATATATATATATATATATATATATATTAACATATATATATATATATATATACAGTGGGGAAAAAAAGTATTTAGTCAGCCACCAATTGTGCAAGTTCTCCCACTTAAAAAGATGAGAGAGGCCTGTAATTTTCATCATAGGTACACGTCAACTATGACAGACAAATTGAGGAAAAAAAATCCAGAAAATCACATTGTAGGATTTTTAATGAATTTATTTGCAAATTATGGTGGAAAATAAGTATTTGGTCACCTACAAACAAGCAAGATTTCTGGCTCTCACAGACCTGTAACGTCTTCTTTAAGAGGCTCCTCTGTCCTCCACTTGTTACCTGTATTAATGGCACCTGTTTGAACTTATCAGTATAAAATACACCTGTTCACAACATCAAACAGTCACACTCCAAACTCCACTATGGCGAAGACCAAAGAGCTGTCAAAGGACACCAGAAACAAAATTGTAGACCTGCACCAGGCTGGGAAGACTGAATCTGCAATAGGTAAGCAGCTTGGTTTGAAGAAATCAACTGTGGGAGCAATTATTAGGAAATGGAAGACATACAAGACCACTGATAATCTCCCTCGATCTGGGGCTCCACGCAAGATCTCACCCCCGTGGGGTCAAAATGATCACAAGAACGGTGAGCAAAAATCCCAGAACCACACGGGGGGACCTAGTGAATGACCTGCAGAGAGCTGGGACCAAAGTAACAAAGCCTACCATCAGTAACACACTACGCCGCCAGGGCCTCAAATCCTGCAGTGCCAGACGTGTCCCCCTGCTTAAGCCAGTACATGTCCAGGCCCGTCTGAAGTTTGCTAGAGTGCATTTGGATGATCCAGAAGAGGATTGGGAGAATGTCATATGAAACCAAAATAGAACTTTTTGGTAAAAACTCAACTCGTCGTGTTTGGAGGACAAAGAATGCTGAGTTGCATACAAAAAACACCATACCTACTGTGAAGCATGGGGGTGGAAACATCATGCTTTGGGGCTGTTTTTCTGCAAAGGGACCAGGACGACTGATCCGTGTAAAGGAAAGAATGAATGGGGCCATGTATCGTGAGATTTTGAGTGAAAACCTCCTTCCGTCAGCAAGGGCATTGAAGATGAAACGTGGCTGGTTCTTTCAGCATGACAATGATCCCAAACACACCGCCCGGGCAACGAAGGAGTGGCTTCGTACGAAGCATTTCAAGGTCCTGGAGTGGCCTAGCCAGTCTCCAGATCTCAACCCCCATAGAAAATCTTTGGAGGGAGTTGAAAGTCTGTGTTGCCCAGCGACAGCCCCAAAACATCACTGCTCTAGAGGAGATCTGCATGGAGGAATGGGCCAAAATACCAGCAACAGTGTGTGACAACCTTGTGAAGACTTACAGAAAACGTTTGACCTGTGTCATTGCCAACAAAGGGTATATAACAAACTATTGAGAAACTTTTGTTATTGACCAAATACTTATTTTTCACCATAATTTGCAAATAAATTCATAAAAAATCCTACAATGTGATTTTCTGGATTTTTTTTCCTCATTTTGTCTGTCCTAGTTGACTTGTACCTATGATGAAAATTACAGGCCTCTCTCATCTTTTTAAGTGGGAGAACTTGCACAATTGGTGGCTGACTAAATACTTTTTTTCCCCACTGTATATATATCTCCTAAGAGTTTAATTCGGGAAATGGTAACTCGTTAAACAACTTCTTCCATGGTGCCCCAAATTCCTAATGAGTTAATTGTTACATGATCGCTATGTGGCCGCTACCTTTCCCAGGAAGAGGACAAAGTCCCCCACGGTGTTGATGGTGGCCACTCTGAAGGCATTCTCTACCAGGATGACAGAAACTGGTGCTATTGATCTCTGTGGCCGTGTATGTGTTCTGTGGTGAAAACAGACAAACAAGAGACAGAAGTATCATCAATAACAATGTGTGATTGCTGTCATCTTGGAATGAGTCTCCATTGTAATATATTGTTGTAAATGATATAACGTGTAATAGTAAGAAAAATCAACATCTCACATGACAATCAATCTGATTCTGATAGAACACTTACTTGATTCAGGTATGTTAGACACTTTTTCAGGCTCCACAAGCAGCAGATGCAGGCTTTCAGCATACAGAGATCACAGGCATTTTCCTACAAACAAAAAACACATTCAGCTTTAGTTCTCCAGCCATTGTCTGGTTTGACTTGACAAACTGGTGGTTGGTATGAGCGAAAGTGAGTGTGTTTAAAGGCATAATCTGGGATATTTCTTGCTGCTAATGGTCAAATCTTGCCTGGCTTTCCAGACTCATTGCTCTGGCCAAACGCCACGCCCACGAACGTTTGTTTCTTATCGATAGAGCAGCGAAATAATTCTGTGTGAGTCGTCAGGCAATGTCAAATCTACCTAGACTGAGTTATTTGTTCATCCCCATGTGGAATTTGACTTCTGTTGTTTTTTATGTTTTTGGAAAACCTTCCAAACATCTGAAATAATTCCTTGTTTAACATTTCTGATTCACACTTTTTCTACCTTGATCAGTAGCAAAATTAGAACACTTCAGTGGAGAGTCCGGATTCCGCCCTCCAGCCCAACATTCCACGTGAGTAAGCAGATCTCTCCGATATCTTCTCTTCATCAAAGGCTAAGTCTCCCTCCTCACAGGCCCTGGGACTGCACCATTGACCTGATGGAGGGACAACACCCTCCGAAGAGTCGGATTTACTCCCTTTCCAGGGCGGAGACTGAGGCCATGGAGAAGAATGTGGCGGAGACCCTGAAACAGGGGTTCATCAGACGCTCTACTTCTCCTGCCTCCGCCAGCTTCTTCTTCATGGCCAAAAAAGACAGAGGACTCAGGCCATAAATTGACTACATGGGGCTGAACGCTGTCACCACCAAGTACCGGTACCCCCTCCCTCTGGTTCCGTTGGCTATCGAGCAGCTACGAGGGGCCCGGTACTTTACCAAGTTGGACCTGAGGAGCACCTACAACCTGATCCGAATCCGGGAAGGAGACGAATGGAAGACTGCATTCAGCACTATCTCAGGCTACTATGAATACTGCGTCATGCCCTAAGGCCTCGCCAACCCACCTTCTGTGTTCCAGTCCTTCGTCAAAGACGTGTTCCGAGACATGCTGAGTAGACAGGTGGTGGTGTACATCGATGATATCCTGATCTACTCGGCTACGTTCGAGGAGCACGTCAGGGACATCTGAGCTGTCCTACTCCGCCTCCAGGAACACAGCCTGTTGGTGAAGGGGGAGAAATGCGAATTCCACCAACAGGCCATCTCTTTCCTGGGATACACGATCAGTCCTCAGGGGGTGTTCATGGAAAGAGAGAAGACGGACGCCGTTAGGTCATGGCCAGTCCCCACCACCATCAGGGGCCTACAGAGCTTCCTGGGCTTCGCCAATTTCTACCGGCATTTCATCAGGTCCTTCAGCTCCATAGCCGCCCCACTCAACTCTCTCCTTAAGGGTGGGCCTCAGAAGCTGGCCTGGAACCCTGATGCTGACGCTGCCTTCAAGAGGCTGAAGGAGAGGTTCACCACCGCGCCCATCCTAAAACACCAAGATCCATCTTGACCTTTCATCCTGGAGGTGGACGCAGCTGAGGAGGGCGTGGATGCTGTCCTCTCCCAGTGGCAAGGTAAGTCAATTGGGCCCAATTTCTTACTCGCTTTCAGTTCATTCTGTCCTACCGCCCAGGAATCCAGAATGTGAAAGCCAACGCACTCTCCAGGATGCACCATACCGGAGAAAAGAAGGATCTGGGGGGTCCTATCCTGCCCCCGTCTCTCATCGTTGGACCTGTTGTTTGGGATGTGGATGAAGACATCTGCCTGGCGGCTCAGGAGGACCCAGCGCCTGCCAACGCCCCTCCGGGGAGTGTGTATGTACCCACCAGTGTCTGTGACCGCTTGCTGATCTGGGCGCACACCACCCTTACGGCAGGGCACTCCGGTATTATGCACACCCTGCATTCTCTATCACAAAAATACTTGTGGCCCACCTTGTTTAGTGATGTCTCTCGCTATGTCAACTCCTGTTCCATATGTGCCCAAACGAAGACACCTCGGAACGCCCCAGCAATCAAACTAGTTCCTCTACACCAGTGCCTCACTTTAGTCACACCTGTCCATAGACTATGTCACCGACCTCCCACGTTCTGACGGCTTCACCACAGTCATGGTGGTCGTAAATCGGTTCTCCAAAGTTTTTTGCCACTAACTGGTGTTCCTTCTGCTCGCCAGGTCGCTGAGGTCCTGTTCCAACAGGTCTACTGGTACTATGGACTGCTGGAGGACATCGTCTCGGACCGTGGCCCCCAATTCACCTCCTGAGTGTGGAAGGCTTTCCTGGAGAAGATCGGGGCCACGGCCAGCCTCACTTCCGGGTATAGGCCTCAGTCAAATGGCCAGGTGGAGCGCATGAACCAGGAGCAAGGGAAGTTTCTTCGTTGCTACTGTCAGGACTGGCAAGGTGAGTGTGCAAGGTTTCTTCCCTGGGCAGAATATGCCCAGAACTCCCTCGTTCACTCCACAGGGCCAACTCCCTTCCAATGCGTCCTGGGGTACCAGCCGGCCCTGGCCAATTGGACACCCAGCCAGACCGATGTGTCCGCTGTCGACGAGTGGTTCCACAAGGCCGGACAGGTCTGGGATGCCGCCCATGTCTGTCTAAAGAGGGCCATTCATCGGCAGAAGGACCAAGCTGACCGCCACCACAGTGAAGCTCCCATATTCCAGCCTGGTGATCATGTCTGGCTGTTCACTCGAAACCTCCCTCTCCACCTGCCCTGCAAGAAACTGAGCACCAGGTTTGTGGGGCCGTTTAGGTCCTCCGGCTGATTAATGAGGTGTCGTACCGGCTGCTCCTTCACCCTCACTACCGTGTCTCACCTACCTTTTATGTGTCTCTCCTCAGGCCGGTGGTTCCTGGTCCTCTGGCGGACGCCATCCCCCGGGGTACGCCCCCTCCGCCCCTGGACATTGACGGAAGTCCGGCGTATGCTGTGAGGGAGCTGCTGGACTCCAGATTCCGTGGGGGACGGCTCCATTATCTGGTGGACTGGGAGGGGTATGGCCCTGAGGAGAGGAGCTGGGTTCCGGCTGGGGACGTTCTGGACCCCAACCTAATACAGTACTTACACCGTTGGCGCCCTCACCGGCCCGCTCCTCGTCCTCTGGGTCGTCCTCAAGGTTGGCAACATCCTTCGGCAGGAGCCGCTCGTACGGGGGGCGGGGATACTGTCACGTCTCCTCCCGTTGCTCCCCTCCGGCGCTCTGATTCGCCGGTCTACTGAGCCACCGGTCTGAGCACACCACCTCAGCAACACAGGAATGGAAACCCAACACAACCTAATCACCTTCAGCGCACCTGCACCTCATCATCTCATCACCACCACTATATAGCCCTGGACTGTTCAGTCATTGTTGTGTGTAATTGTTAGCATCGTGTCGTTTACTCGTTCCTTGTTATTCTCTTTCTCATTGTTAAGTAAACCTTGACCTTGTTGATTCCTGCGTCTGCGTCCTGCCTCTTCGTATCCTCAGTACTAGTCACAGAAGTGGGCCAGTCGCAGAATGAGGACATGATGGAGGTCAGGGTCAGCTGGGATTTATTCCTGATATCCACCACAGGGTAGAAGAAAATGGAGTTAGGAAATAGTCAAACTGATACAGGACAGACCTGGATTCAAATAGTATTTGTTTTCTTTCAGACACTTTGAGCGTTTGACTGAGCCTGTATATGGCGTGCCAGACATAGACATTTAAATATTATATTTCTATGGTGCCAGATTGATGGTTTTTGTACTTATGTGACTATTCTATTGGTTATATTGCACCTGGGAAGCTCAATAAAGTGCAGCTAACGTATTTGACAGAAGAAGAAATACACTTTGAACCCTGGTCTGATACAGAGCAATTTCCAATTCACCACATCACCATCACAAACATTTCATTTCATTCAATATATTGTTTTATTGTTGGGTATATATACATGATTGTTTTTAGATTTGGGTGTATTGTTTTATTGTTTGTCTCTCTTAGTGGATATCTTAATGACATACAGACACAATGTCATGCCCTGACTTATGGGACTCTAGTATGTTGAGTCAGGGTGTGGTATTCTATGTTGTATTTTCTATGTTTACGTTCTAGGTGTTGTAGTTCTATGTTTGGCCGGGTGTGATTCCCAATCAGAGACAGCTGTCGCTCATTGTCTCTGATTGGGGATCATACTTAGGCAGCCTACTGGCAATCATGGGTTGTGGGATCTTGTTCCGTGTAGGGGCTTGTTTTGTGTTTAGCCTGAGGACTTCACGTTTCGTTTGGTTTGTTGTTTTGTTCGTGTGTTTATCGGTGAAATAAACATGTATGCCTTTCACGCTGCGCCTTGGTCTGACCCGTCCTTAAACGAACGTGACAGAAGATCCCACCAAACACGGACCAAGCAGCGTGCCCAGGAGCAAACACCCTGGACACAGGTGGGGAAGATGTGGTCTTGGGAGGAGATATTTGCAGGGAAAGGACCATGGGCGAAGGTAGATGCCCAGGCACGAGAGGAGCAACTGCAACACAGAGGGCGCCAGTCGAGGAGGAAGCCCGAGAAGCAGCCCCAAGAAAATGTTTGGGGGGGGGGGCACACGGGGTGGTTGGCGGAGCCTAGGTTCAGAGCAGAGCCAACTCCCCGTACTCACGCTAGGAAGCGTATGACTGGGCAGGCTCCGTGTTATGCGGAGCTACGTACTGGGTCGCCAGTGCGCCGGCACAGTCCTATACGTCCTGTGCTAGCACCACGCACGTGCCGTGCGAAAATGGGCATCCAGCCAGGACGGGGTGTGCCGGCTCAACGCTCCTGGTCTACAGTACGCCTCCTCGGTCCCGCATATCCTGCGCCGGTTCTACGTACTGTATCGCCAGTGCGCGTGCACAGCCCAGTGCGTCCTGTGCTGATGCCACACACATACTGTACGGAAGTAGGCATCCAGCCAGGACGGGTTGTGCCAGCTCTCTGCTCCAGACCTCCAGTCCGCCTCCACAGTCCGGCCCGGCCCGTTCCTGTTCCTCGCACCAAGCCAGTGGTGCGTGTTCCCAGTCCGGCCCGGCCCGTTCCTGCTCCCCGCACCAAGCCAGTGGTGCGTGTTCCCAGTCCGGCCCGGCCCGTTCCTGCTCCCCGCACCAAGCCAGTGGTGCGTGTCGCCAGTCCGGCCCGGCCCGTTCCTGCTCCTCGCACCAGACCAGTGGTGCGTGTGTTCAGTCCGGCACGGCCCGTGCCCATTCCACCGGTGCCTGGTCTGGCACCGGTCAGCTGCTCCACTCCGGAGCCAGAGCAGTCCGCTCCACCGGTGCCCAGTCCAGCTCCGGTCAGCGGCTCCAGTCCGGAGCCAGAGTAGTCCGTTCCACCGGTGCCTAGTCCAGCTCCGGTCAGCGGCTCCAGTTCAGACGCAGACGTCAGCCCCTCTCCAGGTTCGGGGTCTCCCACACCAGGGTCCAAACAGGGCTTGGTACATCGTGGGAGGAAGGAGAGGGGAAGCAGCGCGCCGAGGTCCAGACCAGACCAGGGGCGTAACGGGGAGGCTGTGAGAATGTGGTCGTCACGCCCGGAGCCGGATCCGCCTCAGAGGCGGAATACCCACCCGGACCCTTCCCTGTCATGTCAGGTTGGTGCGGTCGGAGTCTGCACCTTTGGTGGGGGGGTACTGTCACTCCCTGACTTATGGGACTCTAGTATGTTGAGTCAGGGTGTGGTATTCTATGTTGTATTTTCTATGTTTACGTTCTAGGTGTTGTAGTTCTATGTTTGGCCAGGTGTGATTCCCAATCAGAGACAGCTGTCGCTCGTTGTCTCTGATTGGGGATCATCTTAGGCAGCCTATTGGCAATCATGGGTTGTGGGATCTTGTTCCGTGTAGAGGCTTGTTTTGTGTTTAGCCTGAGGCCTTCACGTTTCGTTTGTTGTTTTGTTCGTGTGTTTATCGGTGAAATAAACATGTATGCCTTTCACGCTGCGCCTTGGTCTGTCCTTAAACGAACGTGACACACAAACCCATGTCCAAGATTGAACTGATCCTCTCTTGCCCCACAGCTCTCACAAAGACAAGTGGACATTGACTGTTTTCATTTAATTTTATTAATCTGCATAAAACGTTTAGTAATGACTTAACGTTTCCACAATTTAGATATTGTCAGTTATGATCATGCATTGCCTCTGACATAAGACAACTTCAGTATTTGTCTTACAGAAAGTAATATAAAACTTTCTTATCAGAGTAAATGGCTATTTCATGTTTGAGCCACCGTAGTAACATGATCCTTTTAACAGGCGAGGGAGAACACCTTGCACAAATTTAGAATAAAAAATAATCACAAACTTTCCAAAAATATCCATGCAAGAAGACTATAAACAAGCTCTAGACTGAGATGGAGTTTTTTCAGACAGAAAAGTGCCTGTTAATCATCTGTTATGCTAGTCAGTTGTATTTGTCTTACAGTTAGTGAGTGCATACATATATTTTTTTCATACTGGTCCCCCGTGGGAATCGAACCCACAACCCTGGCGTCGTAAGCGCCATGCTCTACCAACTGAGCTACACAGGACTCATCACCACACGCCTACAAAACCCCCCAATAAAATTCATAGAAACTGGCCATGAGTAGATATGATGGTGAAAGCTACATATACGTACACATAACATACTGTTAGTTAGCTGTCTGTGAGTGCTGTTAATGTAGAGACTAATGACTACTTGGAAGCTCCATTTGAGGAGATTTGTGCGTATGATGTCCTTTGTAAATGAGTTGTAACATGGAATGTTCCATTCAAGGATGCAAAGTTGTTCTTTACAACGTGTTTTGATTGGTTGCGTAGCAATGACAAGGGGCCTTTCTGAAATGCTGACTCACGTTACTATGAAACAAAGAATGAATAGAGATCAGCCATGTGAAGGGTTAATTATGTTCCAGAGCACATAGCAACACTGGGTGGGGAGGAGCATGTCAACATCACTTTAAGTGAAACTGAAGTGTTTAGACGTACTGTGTGTTGCGGACACAAGTAAACTGTCTCAAATTCTTCTGAAAAATCTGTTACGACAGCTACGCAGTCTCTGTTTTAAAAAGAATACTACAGTATATAGTACCAAAAAATCGGAGAAAGCACCCACACTCTTTCACACACAGATACAGGTGAGTAGAGATTAACAAGGGCAGGTGAAGATAAATTCTACTGTGTGAATTCTTGCATTCTCCTGTTTTCTTTATCAACTACAGTACCTACTGTATGTTTAACTTTATTTTGTACATTGACTAATTTATACTGTATGTTGTATGGTTAAACAACTTTAATCAAGATTGGTTAGTGTCTCTAAATGCCGTGTTGACAATGGAACTGAAACTATCGGGAGCTGACTCATTCCAGGAAATAATTTATAGTTCCACCTTCTCTGTCTAGATATGGCTTCCTCCAGCAGTCTCCAGTCTGAAGAGCAGTTCCTGTGCTCTATCTGTCTGGATGTGTTCATTGAGCCAGTCACCACTTCATGTGGACACAACTTCTGCATGGCCTGTATCACAAAGTACTGGAATAGCAAGGACCTGTGTCAATGTCCACTGTGTCAGCAGAAATTCTCCAGACAACCTAAGCTTCATGTCAATACAACGTTCAGAGAGGTTGTAGAGAATTTTAAAAAGATGAGAGACAGAGGTAGAGATGGGTCCCCTCCTAAACCTAAAATAGTGCCCTGTGATGTCTGTACTGGGACGAAGCGCAAGGCCCTAAAGTCCTGCCTGGTGTGTCAGACCTCTTACTGTGAGACTCACCTGGAGCCTCATCAGATAGCCCCACCCTTAAAGAGACACAAACTGATCGACCCTGTGGTGAACCTAGAAGACAGGATGTGTAAGAAGCATGACAGACTCCTGGAGATGTTCTGTAGGACTGACCAGACGTGTGTGTGTCAGTTCTGCATTGAGGCAGACCACAAGACTCATGACACTGTCCCTATAGAGGAAGAGTGTGGAGAGAGGAAGGCTCAACTGGGGAAAACTGAGGCAGAAGTGCAGCAGATTATCCAGGAGCGACTGAAGAAGGTTAAAAGGACCAAACTCTCAGTAGATCTTAGAAAGAAAGAAGCAGAGAGAGAGAAAGCAGAGTGTGTGCAGGTCTTCACTGCTCTGGTGCGCTCCATTAAGAAAAGCCAGGGTGAGCTTGTTAAGGCAATTGAGGAGAAGCAGAAAGCAGTAGAGAGGCAGGCTGAAGGGCTCATTAAAGAGCTGGAGCAGGAAATCACTGAGCTAAAGAGGAGAAGGACTGAGCTGAAGCAGCTCTCAAACAGTGAGGACCATCTCCAACTTCTCCAGAGCTTCCTATCCCTAGTGTGCAACCCTCCACCCACCAAGGACTGGTCTGAGATCAGTGTTCACAGTGATCTGTTTGTGGGGACTGTGAGGAGAGCTGTGTCTCAGCTGGAGGAGACACTGAATAAAGAGATGGAGAAGCTGCCTGATGTCAAACTGAAGAGGATTCAGCAGTATGCAGTGGATGTGACTCTGGATCCTGATACAGCACATCGCTGGCTCATCCTGTCTGAAGATGGGAAACAAGTAAGATATGGAGACACACCACAGAATTTTCCTGACAATACAAAAAGGTTTGACTGTTTTGGCATTGTCCTAGGAAAGAATGGCTTCTCCTCAGGGAGATTTTACTATGAAGTGACGGTTAAGGGGAAGACTAGGTGGACTTTAGGAGTGGCCAGAGAGTCCATAGACAGGAAGGGTAATATCACATTGAGCCCTGAGCATGGACTCTGGACTTTGTACCTAAGGGACATGAATGTGTACCAAGCCTCTACCTCCCACGCTATCCTCCTCTCCCTGAGAGAGAAGCCCCAGAAGGTGGGGGTGTTTGTGGACTATGAGGAGGGTCAGGTCTCCTTTTATGATGTGGAGGCCAGGTCTCATATCTACTCTTTCACTGGATGCACCTTTACAGAGAAGCTCTTTCCATTATTAGCCCCCTCTGATAATAATGATGGTCAAAACTCAGCCCCTCTCATCATCTCTCCTGTCAATCACACACACTGATTAAACAAATCAGTTACTTTTCCAAATCATTACATGTATCGATATATTTCCAAATTAGCATACAGTTGAAGTCGTTAGTTTACATACACCTTAGCCAAATACATTTAAACTCAGTTTTTCACAATTCCTGACATTTAATCCTAGTAAAAATTCCCTGTCTTAGGTCAGTTAGGATCACCAAATGAAAATGTAAACTGTTCTGTACATCTAAACATGGATAATAAATGCTTGTATTTACTGAAAATGAAGACTACGGGATCAAATAAAATAAAAGTAGTCCTTAAAGTTATGTTGTTTTGATTATTCATATAATATACCCATCATTATTTTACAGAGGGAAAACTATCCTTTAAAGTGATATTCCTTTTCTCTGTTTTTTCTCTTATTCCCTCTCTAAGTTGATCTGATGATGAAAGCCAAACTCAGCCTTTGAACTTGTTTTGGATGTAGGTGAACGTGACAAAGCACTTTAAAGAGCGAATCCACAGAAGCTGCCCGCTTCTGTTTTGGTAAACAGCTGAGGGATGGGCCTGGATCATTTTAACCACTCTCAGATTAATAGACAGGGCTATGGATGCAAGGACTGACCATCCATGATATCAAAATGATAGTTTTAACTATGTTTTGAGGCTATATCGTTTTTTTTCTTCATTTAGAATGTTCACAAACATTGGAGACAAACAAGCTTATATTTTGGGTTCAAATGGGGTGTAACAGTTGAACTAAGGGCATGAGGCATTTATAAGTTATATTTTTTAAGAAACAATGGGCGTATATCATTCATTTATAAGTCCAGAAATTGAGGTAGAAACTACAGATTGCCCCTTTAAGCTTGTTTATACTGTATAAGTGAATTGGTAAAGGACATACTCAGCCTTTCTAAATCAAATCAAATCAAATTGCATTTGCCACATGCGCCGAATACAACAGGTGTAGACATTACAGTGAAATGCTTACTTACAAGCCCTTAACCAACAATACATAAAAAAAAAAATAAATATATATATATATATATATATATATATATATATATATATATATATATATATAAAAAAAGTGTTAAGTAAAAAAATAAAAGCAAATAACTATAGAGCAGCAGTAAAATAAAATAACAGTAGGGAGGCTACATACAGGGGGTACCGGTGCAGAGTCAATGTGCGGGTGCACCGGCTAGTCAAGGTAATTAAGGTAATATGTACAAGTGGGTAGAATTAAAGTGACTTTGCATAAATAATAAACAGAGTAGCAGCAGCGTAAAAGAGGGGGTAGCCATGGATGGCAGGAAGCTTGGCCCCAGTGATGGACTGGGCTGTACGCACCACCCTCTGTAGTGCCTTGCGGTCAGAAGCTGAGCCGTTGCCATACCAGGCGGTGATGCAACCAGTCAGGATGCTCTTGATGGTGCAGCTGTATAACTTTTTGAGGATCTGAGGACCCATGCCAAATGTTTTCAGTCTCCTGAGGGGGAATAGGCTTTGTCGTGCCCTCTTCACGACTGTCTTGGTGTGTTTGGACCATGATAGTTCGTTGGTGATGTTGACACCAAGGAACTTTAAGCTCTCAACCTGTTCCACTACAGCCCCGTCGATGAGAATGGGGGCGTGCACAGTCCTCTTTTTTTCCTGTAGTCCACAATCATCTCCTTTGTCTTGATCACGTTGAGGGAGAGGTTGTTATCCTGCCACCACACAGCCAGGTCTCTGACCTCCTCCCTATAGGCTGTCTAATCGTTGTCGGTGATCAGGCCTACCACTGTTGAGTCGTCAGCAAACTTAATGATGGTGTTGGAGTCGTGCCTGGCCATGCAGTCATGGGTGAACAGGGAGTACAGGAGGAGACTGAGCACGCACCCCTGAGGGGCCCCCGTGTTGAGGATCAGCAAGGCAGATGTGTTGTTACCTACCCTTACCACCTGGGGGCGGCCCGTCAGGAAGTCCAGGATCCAGTTGCAGAGGGAGGTGTTTAGTCCCAGGATCCTTAGCTTAGTGATGAGCTTTGAGGGCACTATGGTGTTGAACGCTGAGCTGTAGTCAATGAACAGCATTCTCACGTAGGTGTTCCTCTTGTCCAGGTGGGAAAGGGCAATGTGGAGTGCAATAGAGATTGCATCATCTGTGGATCTGTTGGGGCGGTATGCAAAATGGAGTGGGTCTAGGGTTTCTGGGATAATGGTGTTGATGTGAGCCATGACCAGCCTTTCAAAGCACTTCATGGCTACATGGTGAGCGCTACGGGTCAGTAGTCATTTAGGCAGGTTATCTTAGTGTCCTTGGGCACAGGGACGATGGTGGTCTGCTTGAAACATGTTGGTATTACAGACACAGTCAGGGACATGTTGAAAATGTCAGTGAAGACACTTGCCAGTTGGTCAGCACATGCTCGGAGTACACGTCCTGGTAATCCATCTGGCCCCGCGGCCTTTTAAATGTTGACCTGCTTAAAAGTCTTTCTCACATCAGCTACGGAGAGTGTGATCACATAGTCATCAGGAACAGCTGGTGCTCTCATGCATGCTTCAGTGTTGCTTGCCTGGAAGCAAGCATAGAAGTGATTTAGCTCGTCTGGTAGGCTTGTGTCACTGGGCAGCTTGCGGCTGTGCTTCCCTTTGTAGTCTGTAATAGTTTTCAAGCCCTGCCACATCCGACGAGCGTCAGAGCCGGTGTAGTACGATTCAATCTTAGTCCGGTATTGACTCTTTGCCTGTTTGATGGTTCGTCGGAGGGCATAGCGGGATTTCTTATAAGTGTCTGGGTTAGAGTCCCGCTCCTTGAAAGCGGAAGCTCTACCCTTTAGCTCAGTGCGGATGTTGCCTGTAGTCCATGGCTTCTGGTTGGGGTATGTACGTACGGTCACTGTGGGGACGACGTCATCGATGCACTTATTGATGAAGCCAGTGACTGATGTGGTGTACTCCTCAATGCTATCTGAAGAATCCCAGAACATATTCCAGTCTGTGCTAGCAAAACAGTCCTGTAGCTTAGCATCTGCGTCATCTGATCACTTTTTTTATTAACCGAGTCACTGGTGCTTCCTGCTTTAGTTTTTGCTTATAAGCAGGAATCAGGAGGATAGAGTTATGATCAGATTTGCCAAATGGAGGACGAGGGAGAGCTTTGTATGCCTCTCTGTGTGTGGAGTAAAGGTGGTCTAGAGTTTTTTTCCTCTGGTTGCACATTTAACATGCTGGTAGAAATTACGTAGAACGGATTTAAGTTTCCCTGCATTAAAGTCTCTGGCGA
The DNA here is from genome assembly GCF_020615455.1 of Coregonus clupeaformis. NCBI lineage: Eukaryota > Metazoa > Chordata > Actinopteri > Salmoniformes > Salmonidae > Coregonus > Coregonus clupeaformis. Next base: position 105,494 of record NW_025534285.1, read on the forward strand.
GTCAAACCTCGAGACTTCCTTAGTATTAGATTTTATGCACCAGCTGTTGTTTACAAATATACACAGACCGCCACCCCTTGTCTTACCGGAGTCAGCCGTTCTATCCTGCCCATGTACCGTATATCCCGTCAGCTGTATGTTGTCCATGTCGTCGTTCAGCCACGACTCGGTGAAACGTAAGATATTACAATTTTGAATGTCCTGTTGGTAGAATAACCGTAATCTTAGGTCGTCCAATTTGTTATCAAATGATTGAACATTGGCTAATAGGATTGATGGAAGAGGCAGTCTACTCGCTCGCCGTCGGATCCTTACAAGGCACACCAACCTATGTCCACAATATCTCTGTCTCTTTATCATGCAAATGACGGGGATTTGGGCCTTTTCGGGTGTCTGTAGGATATCCTTCGCGTCCGACTCGTTGAAGAAAACATCTTCATCCAATACGAGGTGAGTAATCGCTGTCCTGATATCCAGAAGCTATTTTTGGTCAAAAGAGACGGTGGCAGAAACATTATGTACAGAATAAATTACAAATAACGCGAAAAAACACACATAATAGTACAATTGGTTAGAGGGCTGTAAAACGGCAGCCATCTTCTCCGGCGCCACTTCGAGACTGGTTCCACAGTTCTGTACTCTGATAAAGGACATACTTTTCCATTGAGCTGGCAGTGGATCTAAGACAGTGAACATAATAATGGAAGTACTGTGCCTTTGAGCAGGTTGTTGGTTTAGGATAGTGATTATGATAAAACAAATACTTTTCCTTTGAGCTGGCTGTGGATGTAGGTGAGGATGAGTTGAGGGATCTCCAAAAGGGTAATGATGAAGGAGACTTTGGCCACAGTGCCCAAGTGGTAGCGGGCCAGACTCAGCCTAGACGACAGTATGAGGGTCGGCGGCAGCTGGGATTTATTCCTGATTTCCTCCCCAGGGTACAGGAAAAGCAGAGTTAGAAATAGAGAAACTCATACAGGACAGACCTGGGTTCACAATATATTTGTTTTCATTCAAATACTTTGATTGAGCAGGTATGGACTGAAAAACGAATACTTTGAACGTACTGGATCACTAAAAAATACAATTCTTACGTTATCTTGTAGTTTTCCAATAAAATGGTCTGATGGTGATGTGGATATACTCGGAATACATATCCCAAATGAAATAAATGATCTCACTCCAATAAATTGTAATAGAAAGTAAGTAAAAATAGATAAGATCTTGCTAACATGGAAATGTAAATACCTGTCTATTTGTGGAAAAATCACCCTGATTAACTCTTTAGTATTTTCCCAGTTTACCTATTTGCTTATGGTCTTGCCTACGCCTAGCGAACAGCTTTTTAAATTATATGAGAAAAAAAATATTATATTTTCTTTGGAACGGCAAGCCAGACAAAATTAAAACGGGCCTATTTATATAATGAATATGAACAGAAATTATTACATATTAAAGCATTAGACCTATCACTAAAAGCTTCAATCATACAAAAGTTATACTTAAATCCGAACTGGTTCTTTAGCAAATGAGTAAGATTGTCTCACCCCATGTTCAAGAATGGCCTTTTTCCATTTATTCAGATTACAACCTGTCACTTTCAGTTGTTTTAAAAGGAAATCAACTCCCAAATATCACTATTTCTAAAAAAAAAGCCATAGAAAGTTGGTTCCAATTTCAATTTAATCCTCCAGGAACGACAGAATGCAACAAATATTGTGGTTAAACTCAAATATACTAATTAATAAAATAAATGTTTAAAATAGGTATAATCTTCGTAAATGATATCATAGGTAGGACTGGTGGAGTTATGTCGCACATGCAGCTAACAAAAACATATGGAAATGTCTGTTCTACCCAAAATTACAACCAAATCATTGTAGCATTACCGCAAAAATGGAAGAGGAAAGTGGAAGGGGGGAAAAGTAAGGAACTTGTCTGTCGGCCCTGCATTAAATACCATAAATGGTTAAAGAAAAATGTGATAAATAAAAAAGTATACCAGTTTCATTTAAGGACCAAGGGATTGACAGCCGTCCCATATAGATTGCAAAATAGTTGGGAAGAGATTTTTAACGTACCGATTCCGTGGCAAATTGTTTATGAACTGATAGGCAAAACAACGCCGGATTCAAAACTTCGAATTTTTTAATTTAAATTATTATACCACTGGAATTGTATTTATATGGGGGATACAATCTTCCCAGCTGTGCAGATTTTGCTGCGAAGAGACAGAATCATTGGATCATCTGTTTTGGTACTGTCCATTTGTAGCTTGTTTTTGGTCACAGGTCCAGGAATGGCTGAAGGATTGCAATATTAACCTGGAGCTAACCCTGCAGATAGCACTACTGGGTAATCTGAAAAGTCATAGTCAATCGATCAATAATATACAAATAATTTTAGCAAAAATGTTTATTTTCAATTTACAATCTGTAGAAACAATGAGAATAGAAGGGTCCAAAACTTTGTGAAACATCCCAGTACAGTTGAAAAATATATGGCAAATAGAAATCTAATAGTATAGTGAGTTCAGACGGGAACGGTGCATTACTGAGGCAGGGTTATAGACTGTTCAGGGTTATGTTCTTGCTGGGGGTATAGACTGGTGAAAACAAGGTTCTATGGTCAGGTTGGAGGTGGGTAGTAGCAGTGGTGGGAAAAAGTACTCAATTGTCGTACTTGAGTAAAAGGTACCTTAATAGAAAATGACTTAAGTAGTATTTTACTGGGTGACTTTCACTTATGTAAAAGTATCTGGTTCTCTGTAGCTCAGCTGGTAGAGCACGGCGCTTGTAACGCCAAGGTAGTGGGTTCGATCCCCGGGACCACCCATACACACACACAAAAAAAAGAATGTATGCACGCATGACTGTAAGTCGCTTTGGATAAAAGCGTCTGCTAAATGGCATATTATTATTATTATAATATGGATTTTGTTAAGAGATAGATGGGAGGTGTTGAATGGAGCTGAAGAATGGGACTAATAACAACTAATAGCAACTAATAACTACAAGATACAGTGAGGGAAAAAAGTATTTGATCCCCTGTTGATTTTGTATGTTTGCCCACTGACAAAGAAATTATCAGTCTATAATTTGAATGGTAGATTTAATTGAACAGTGAGAGACAGAATAACAACAAAAAAATCCAGAAAAAAGCATGTCAAAAATGTTATAAATTGATTTGCATTTTAATGAGGGAAATAAGTATTTGACCCCTCTGCAAAACATGACTTAGTACTTGTTGGCAAAACCCTTGTTGGCAATCACAGAGGTCAGACGTTTCTTGTAGTTGGCCACCAGGTTTGCACACATCTCAGGAGGGATTTTGTCCCACTCATCTTTGCAGATCTTCTCCAAGTCATCAAGGTTTCGAGGCTGACGTTTGGCAACTCGAACCTTCAGCTCCCTCCACAGATTTTCTATGGGATTAAGGTCTGGAGACTGGCTAGGCCACTCCAGGACCTTAATGTGCTTCTTCTTGAGCCACTCCTTTGTTGCCTTGGCCGTGTGTTTTGGGTCATTGTCATGCTCGAATACCCATCCATGACCCATTTTCAATGCCCTGGCTGAGGGAAGGAGGTTCTCACCCAGGATTTGACGGTACATGGTCCTGTCCATCGTCCCTTTGATGCGGTGAAGTTGTCCTGTCCCCTTAGCAGAAAAACACCCCCATAGCATAATGTTTCCACCTCCATGTTTGACGGTGGGGATGGTGTTCTTGGGGTCATAGGCATTATTCCTCCTCCTCCAAACACGGCGAGTTGAGTTGATGCCAAAGAGCTCCGTTTTGGTCTCATCTGACCACAACACTTTCACCCAGTTCTCCTCTGAATCATTCAGATGTTCATTGGCAAACTTCAGACGGGCATGTATGTGTGCTTTCTTGAGCAGGGGGACCTTGCGGGCGCTGCAAGATTTCAGTCCTTGACGGCGTAGTGTGTTATCAATTGTTTTCTTGGGGACTATGGTCCCAGCTGCCTTGAGATCATTGACAAGATCCTCCCGTGTAGTTCTGGGCTGATTCCTCACCGTTCTCATGATCATTGCAACTCCACGAGGTGAGATCCTGCATGGAGCCCCAGGCCGAGGGAGATTGACAGTTGTTTTGTGTTTCTTCTATTTGCGAATAATCGTACCAACTGTTGTCACCTTCTCACCAAGCTGATTGGCGATGGTCTTGTAGCTACCTGGGCCCCTGACATCCTTGGAGAGCTCGTTGGTCATGGCCATGGTGGAGAGTTTGGAATCTGATTGATTGATTGCTTCTGTGGACAGGTGTCTTTTATACAGGTAACAAGCTGAGTTTAGGAGGACTCCCTTTAAGAGTGTGCTCCTAATATCAGCTCGTTACCTGTATAAAAGACACCTGGGAGCCAGAAATCTTTCTGATTGAGAGGGGGTCAAATACTTATTTCCCTCATTAAAATGCAAATCAATTTATAACATGTGTGAATGTTTTCTGGATTTTTTTGTTGTTATTCTGTCTCTCACTGTTCAAATAAACCTACCATTAAAATTATAGACTGATCATGTCTTTGTCAGTGGGCAAACGTACAAAATCAGCAGGGGATCAAATACTTTTTTCCCCTCATTTGTATATATATGATATATATATATATATATATATATATATATATATATATATATATATATATATATATATATATATATATATACACACACAGTTGAAGTCGGAAGATTACATACACCTTAGCCAAATACATTTAAACTCAGTTTTTCACAATTCCTGACATTTAATCCTAGTAAAAATTCCTTGTCTTTGTTCAGTTAGGATCACCACTTTATTTTAAGAATGTGAAATGTCAGAATAATAGTAGAGAGAATGATTTATTTCAGCTTTCATTTATTTCTTTCATCACATTCCCAGTGGGTCAGAAGTTTACATACAGTCAATTAGTATTTGGTAGCATTGCCTATAAATTGTTTAACTTGGGTCAAACATTTCAGGTAGCCTTCCACATGTTTCCCACAATAAGTTAGGTGAATTTTTGCCCATTTCTCCTGACAGAGCTGGTGTATAGGAGCCAGGTTTGTAGGCCTCCGTGCTCGCACACGCTTTTTCAGTTCTGCCCACAAATGTTCTATAGGATTGAGGTCAGGGCTTTGTGATGGCCACTTCAAAACCTTGACGTTGTTGTCCTTAAGCCATTTTCCATTGGAAGACCTATTTGCGACCAAGCTTTAACTTCCTGACTGGTGTCTTGAGACCTTGCTTCAATATATCCACGTAATTTTCCTTCCTCATGATGCCATCTATTGTGTGAAGTGCACTAGTCCCTCCTGCAGCAAAGCACCCCCACACCGTGCTTCACGGTTGGGATGGTGTTCACCGCTTGCAAGCATCCCCCTTTTTCCTCCAAACTTAACGATGGTCATTATGGCCAAACAGTTCTATTTTTATTTCATCAGACCAGAGGACATTTCTCCAAAAAGTACAATCTTTGTCCCCATGTGCAGTTGCAAAACGTAGTCTGGCTTTTTTATGGCGGTTTTGGAGCAGTGCCTTCTTCCTTGCTGAGCGGCCTTTCAGGTTATGTCGATATTGGACTCGTTTTACTGTGGATATAGATACTTTTGTACCTCCAGCATCTTCACAAGGTCCTTTGCTGTTGTTCTGGGATTGATTTGCACTTTTCGCACCAAAGTACCTTCATCTGTAGGAGACAGAACGCATCTCATCCCTGAGCGGTATGACGGCTGCGTGGTCCCATGGAGTTTATACTTGCGTACTATTGTTTGTACAGATGAACGTGGTACCTTCAGGCATTTGGAAATTGCTCCCAAGGATGAACCAGACTTGTGGAGGTCTACGATTTATTTTGATTTTCCCATGATGTCAAGCAAAGAGGCATTGAGTTTGAAGGTAGGCCTTGGAAATACATCCACAGGTACACCTCCAATTGACTCAAATGATGTCAATTAGCCTATCAGAAGCTTCTAAAGCCATGACATCATTTTCTGGAATTTTCCAAGCTGTTCAAAGGTACAGTCAACTTAGTGTATGTAAACTTCCTACCCACTGGAATTGTGATACAGTGAATTATACGTGAAATAAATTTGTCTGTAAACAATTGTTGGAAAAAATGACTTGTGTCATGCACAAAGTAGATGTCCTAACCGACTTGCCAAAACTATAGTTTGTTAACAAGAAATTTGTGGAGTGGTTGAAAAACGAGTTTCAATGACTCCAACCTAAGTGTATGTAAACTTCCGACTTCAACTGTATATATATGATTAGAATTTTTCGTAAACTTAAGTATACTTTACAATACTTGTAATATATTAAAATACACTTTTTTTCGATTGGGAAGCAAATCTTTTCCAAACTGCCTGAACTCCATTTGCTGTCGATCTTTAATTTGTTGTTCATTAATGAATTGTGTATTTTGTAACCAAGAGGACCACAATGGAAATACGTTTCTAAACTTTTTTTGTGTTATCCTCAATGATTTTTAAATGCATTGTATCCACATGTGTGGTTGTGTTTTTAAATTGTCAAATAAAAAATATTAGGGCTGTCAAATGATTAAAATTTTTAATCAAATTAATCAGAATTTTCAGTGGATTAATCATGATTAATCACTATTTGCAATTACACCTGAATCCTAACCATTTTTTTCTGAAATGCATACCAAAAGATAAATAACAGGACACAGATACATAATTTTCATATTATGTCTGTTTATTAACACAGCCAAATAATGGTGTTTTAAATCAAGCTGAAACATACTACACACCATAATATTTGTCTTTGGCTGTGGCTCTTGACGGTGGCTTATAGAATGAGTCTTGAGACGCCACTTGCAAAACATCAAGGAAACCTGAGTCTTCTACAATGCTAATGGGTCTACAATCCTTTGCAATCCATTTTGCTATTGTGTTGGTCAAATTATCTGAGGTTGATTTTGTTAATTGCCTGCAAACATTCAGCGTGGTCTGGCGCAAACCACTTGCTGAATCTGGACGGCCCAGCAAACGCATGTTTGGCGTTGACATGGTACTTCAAGCTTGAACAGCTCCGGTGAAATTGAAACTCCTTCTTACAAATCTTGCAAATAACCTTGTACTTGTTAACTGTACCATCATCATTCTTTTTATATTTGAATCCGTCAATAGGCCCACTTTGCTCACCTTGCTCCATCTCGCCTCTAGCTCCCAACCACTTTCCTGACCTGAATAATTTGTCACACTGCGCATGCGTGAAATGCGTTTAAAAAATTGACGTAATTAACAGCAAACAACTAATTAACGTCGTTAACACGCTATTTTTGACAGCCCTAAAAAATATATAATATCAAGAATGAATAGAGATCAGCCATGTGAAGGGTTAATTATTTTCCAGGGCACAGAGCAGCACTGGGTGGGGAGGAGCATGTTGATGTCACTTTGCTAATGTGAAACTAAAGTTGCTAGACATATTGCATGTTGCACACACAAGCAAACTCTCTCAAATTGACGCTCCAGGGCTTTCTTTGGTCAGAAAGATCAGAGAAATCAAACTCTCTTCAGGTGAGTAGAGATTTACAAGGGCAGATCAAAATACATTCTACTGTGCAAATTCTTCTATTCTCCTGTTTTCTTTTACAGTACCTATGTTTAACTATATTTGGTAAATTGACTATTCTAAACTGTATGTTCGTTGTATGGTTAAACCTTTAATGTTATGTTGGCGATAGCACAAAAATTATCGAGACATGACTCATTCAAGGAAATAATCTCTAGTTCCACCATCTCGCTCTAGATATGGCTTCCTCCAGCAGTCTCCTGTCTGAAGAGCAGTTCCTGTGCTCTATCTGTCTGGATGTGTTCACTGAGCCAGTCACCACTTCACGTGGACACAACTTCTGCATGGCCTGTATCACAAAGTATTGGAATAGCAAGGACCTGTATCAATGTCCACTGTGTAAGGAGAAATTCTACAGACGACCTGAGCTTCGTGTCAACACAACGTTAAGAGAGGTTGTAGAGAATTTTTAAAAAAATGAGACAGAAGTGACGATGAGTCCGCTCCCAAACTCGGAAAAGTGCCCTGTGACGTCTGCACTGAGACGAAGCGCAAGGCCCTGAAGTCCTGCCTGGTGTGTCAGACCTCTTACTGTGAGACTCACCTGGAGCCTCATCAGATAGCCCCACCCTTAAAGAGACACAAACTGATCGACCCTGTGGTGAACCTAGAAGACAGGATGTGTAAGAAGCATGACAGAATCCTGGAGCTGTTCTGTAGGACTGACCAGACATGTGTGTGTCAGTTCTGAATTGAGGCAGACCACAAGACTCATGACACTGTCCATATAGAGGAAGAGTGTGGAGAGAGGAAGGCTCAACTGGGGAAAACTGAGGCAGAAGTGCAGCAGATTATCCAGGAGAGTCTGCAGAAAGTTAAAGAGATCAAACTCTCAGTAGATCTCAGCAAGAGATATGCAGAGAGAGAGAGAGATAGCAGACAGCGTGCAGGTTTTCATTGCTCTGGTGCTCTCCATTGAGAAAAGCCAGGCTGAGCTAATTGAGGTGATTGAGGAGAAGCAGGAAGCAGTTGAGAGGCGGGCTGAAGGGCTCATTAAAGAGCTGGAGCAGGAAATCACTGAGCTAAAGAGGAGAAGCACTGAGCTGAAACAGCTCTCACAGACTGAGGACAACATCCAACTTCTCCAGAGCTTCCAATCCCTAGTGTGCACCCCTCCACCCACCAAGGACTGGTCTGATGTCAGTGTTCACAGTGATCTGTGTGTTGGGACTGTGAGGAGAGCTGTGTCTCAGCTGGAGGAGACACTGAATAAAGAGATGGAGAAGCTGCCTGAAGTCAAACTGAAGAGGATTCAGCAGTATACAGTGGATGTGACTCTGGACCCTGATACAGCACATCCCTGGCTCATCCTGTCTGAAGATGGGAAACAAGTAAGATATGGAGACACACCACAGAAACTTTCTGACAATCCAAAAAGGTTTGATCGTTTTGCCATTGTTCTTGGAAAGAATGGCTTCTCCTCAGGGAGATTTTAATATGAGGTGATTGTTAAGGGGAAGACTTCATGGGTTTTAGGAGTGGCAAGAGAGTCCACTGCAGGAAGGAGAATATCACACTGACACCTGAGGATGGACTCTGGACTGTGATGCTAAGGGATGAGAATGTGTACCAAGCCTGTACCTCCCACTATATCCTCCTCTCCCTGAGAGAGAAGCCCCAAAATGTTGGGGTGTTTGTTGATTATGAGGAGGGTCAGGTCTCCTTTTATGATGTGGAGGCCAGGTCTCATATCTACTCTTTCATATCTGCACCTTTACAGAGAAGCTCTTTCCATTCTTAGGCCCCTCTGATAATGATGATGGTCAAAACACAGCCCCTCTCATCATCTCTCCTGTCAATCACACACACTGATTAAAATGATGGAGAGAGAACTGTTTGTCCTAACAGAAATTTAAAAATGCACATTTACAAATCATTACATGTATCAATATGTTTACAAATTAGTGTATTTAGTCAGGTTGACATGTCACATGATTCGAATGTCCACGGATGTCCTCTGAAATTGTATCACCAAATGAAAATGTAAAGTGTTCTGTACATCTTAACATGGCTAATAAATGCTTGTATTTACTGAAAATGAAGACTCAAGTGGAATTAACGTAAATAAAATAAGTAATAAAAGTTGTGTTGCTTTGATTATTTACCCATAATTATTTTACAGACAGATAACTATCCTTTAAAGTGATATTCCTTTTCTCTGTTTCTCTCTTATTCCCTCTCTAAGTAAATCTGATGATAAAGGCCAAACTCAGCCTTTGAACTGGTTGTGGATGTAGATAAATATGACTTTAAAGAGCAAATCCACAGTTGAAACAATAACAAAGTGGGCTCCCAGCTTCTGTTTTGGTAAAAAGCTGAGGGATGGGCCTGGAGAAATGTAACCACTCTTAGAATAATAGACGGAGCTATGGATGCAAGGACTGACCATCCAGTATATCAAAATCATTGTTTTAACCATGGTTTGAGGCTATATAGTTTGTTTACATTTACAATGTTTACAAACATTGGAGACAAACAAGTGTATATTTTGGGTTCTCATGGGGTGTGACAGTTGAACTATGGTCATGAAGCATTTATAAGTTATATTTTCAAGAATCAATGGGTATCTATCATTCATTTATCCATCAAAATATTGATGTAGCAATCACAGATTGTCCCTTTTAATTTTGTTTTTGAAACTGTATAAGTGAATGTTGTAAAATACATACTCAGCCTTTGAGCTGGTTCTACAGTTCTGTACTTCGATAAAGGACATACTTTTCCATTGAGCTGTCTGTGTATCTAAGACAGTAAATATGATAAGGGAAGTAATGTGCCATTGAGCTGGTTGTTGGTTTCAAATCAAATCACATTTTATTTGTCACATACACATGTTTAGCAGATGTTATAGCGGGTGTAGCGAAATGCTTGTGCTTCTAGCTCCGACAATGCAGTAATATCTAAGAATTTCACAACATATACCCAATACACACAAAAAAGTAAGTAATGGGATTTAAGAATATATACATATATGGACAAGCAATGACAGAGCGGCATGGACTAAGATACAGAAGAATACTATAGAATAGAATGCAGTATATACATATGAGATGAGTAGTGCAAGATATGTAAACATTATTAAAGTGACTAGTGTTCCATTTCTTAAAGTGGCCAGTGATTTCAATAGGCAGCAGCAGCCTCTAATGTGCTAGTGATGGCTATTTAACAGTCTGATGGCCTTGAGATAGAAGCTGTTTTTCATTCTCTCAGTCCCAGCTTTGATGCACCTGTACTGACCTCACCTTCTGGATGATAGCGGGGTGAACAGGCAGTGGCTCGGGTGGTTGATGTCCTTGATGATCTTTTTGGCCTTCCTGTGACATCGGGTGCTGTATGTGTCTTGGAGGGCGGGTAGTTTGCCCCCGGTAATGCGTTCAGCAGACCGCACCACCCTCTGGAGAGCCCCTGCGGTTGTGGGCAGTGCAGTTGCCATACCATGCGGTGATACAGCCCGACAGGATGCTCTCAATTGTGCATCTGTAAAGGTTTGTGAGGGTTTTAGGTGGTAAGCCAAATTTCTTCAGCCTCCTGAGGTTGAAGAGGCTCTGTTGCGCCTTCTTCACCACACTGTCTGCGTGGGTGGACCATTTCAGTTTGTCGGTGATGTGTACACCAAGGAACTTGAAGCTTTCCAACTTCTCCACTGCGGTCCTGTCGATGTGGATAGGGGGGTGCACCCTCTGCTGTTTCCTGAAGTCCACGATCATCTCCTTTGTTTTGTTGATGTTGAGTGAGAGGTTATTTTCCTGGCACCACACTCCCAGGGCCCTCACCTCCTCCCTATAGGCGGTCTCGTCATTGTTGGTAATCAAGCCTACTACTGTTGTGTCATCTGCAAACTTGATGATTGAGTTGGAGGCGTGCTTGGCCACACCGTCATGGGTGAACAGGGAGTACAGGAGGGGGCTGAGCATGCACCCTTGTGGGGCCCCAGTGTTGAGGATCAGCGAAGTGGAGATGTTGTTTCCTACCTTCACCACCTGGGGCGGCCCGTCAGGAAGTCCAGGACCCAGTTGCACAGGGCGGGGTTCAGACCCAGGCCCTCAAGCTAATGATGAGCTTGGAGGGTACTATGGTGTTGAATGCTGAGCTATTGTCAATGAAAAGCATTCTTACATAGGTATTCCTCTTGTCCAGATGGGATAGGGCAGTGTGCAGTGTGATGGCAATTGCATCGTCTGTGGATCTATTGGGGCGGTAAGCAAATTGAAGTGGGTCTTTGGTGACAGGTAAGGTAGAGGTGATGTGATCCTTGACTAGTCTCTCAAAGCACTTCATGATGACAGAGGTGAGTGCTACAGGGCGATAGTCATTTAGTTCAGTTACCTTTGCTTTCTTGGGTAGTGATTATGATAAAACACATATTTTTGGTTGTAGATGTAGGTGAGGATGAGGTGAGGGATCTCCACCAGGGAGATGATGAAGGAGCCTTTGGCCACAGTGCCCAGGTGGTAGCGGGCAAGACGCAGCATAGATGACAGGATGTGGGTCAGCGGCAGCTGGGATTTATTCTAATGTCCACCACAAGGTACAGGAAAAGCAGAGTTAGAAATATACAAACTCATACAGGACAGACCTGGGTTCACAAGATATTTGTTTTCTTTGAAATACTTTGAGCGTTTGATTGAGCAGGTATGGAGTGCCAGATGGGCAGGGTCTGTACTTTTGGGACTATTTAATTGCTTCCGTTGCATCAGGAGAGAACAATCAAGTGCACCTAACGTATTCAACAGAAAAACAAATACTTTGAACCCTGGGCTGATACGGGGCTATTTCCTAATTAACACATCACAATCACAAGCATTTCACTGTATTCATTAAATGTACTGTTTTATTGTTGGGGATATACACTGTTTTTAGGACACCCTGAAAAAAAAACATGTCCCCCTTAGAACGTATCCTGTCTTGCCCCAAAGCTTGTTTTCCTTTCTTTTATTACTCTGTATAAAAATGTTATCAAAAATATTATTGGTTAAAACTCATGAAGGAAATAGAGATACAGTCATATAGAATCCCTTTTTTCATGGATACAATATTACAAACTCAATAAGCAGTAATGACTCAGTGTCTCCACAATTTAGGGATTTCCAGTTCTGGTCATGCATTGCCTCTGACATAAGACAACCTCAGCACTTGTACGACCTGCATTTAATATATTAAACTAATATAAAACATCCTCATCAGAGTAAATGTCTCCTTCATATTTGATCCACAGTAGTAACATGATCTTGTTAACAGGTGAGGGAGAACACCTTGTACAAATTTAGAATAAAAAAAAATCACATTTCCAAAAATGTCCATGCAAGACAATGTCTGTTATGCTAGTCAGCTGTATTTGTCAAAATTGTATTAGATGTACCAATGCAGCGCAAGTAGCGACCATGATCATCATTACCACAATCTAAAAGTACATTGATATACAAACACTTCTAGTGTACAGTAGTAGTAGTTACAAAATAACAGTGATGACATTGAATGCATTTTAATGAGGGCAGGCTCCTCAATGAGGGAGGGCTCTGTGCATTCCAGGATTTACAAACAATGTTTAAATTTACCAGGCAAATCCTTCTTCTTTTATTTAAAACTTTGCTCTGACATGTAAGATTAGGGTGTCCCTTGATGCGAAACACTACCAATTGACGCCCTCCGCTAAATTTGAGAGAACCGGTCTAATCCCAGGGGACTGGTTTCTGATCTATACTTGCATTTCTTAAAAGCATCTCAGAAGCCCCTGCCAATTGACCAACTATGGAAGAGAGCACAGGAGGTTGGTGGTACCTTAATTGGGGGAGGACTGGCTCGTGGTAATGGCTGGAGCGGAAAATGTGGAATGGTTTCAAATACATCCAACATGGTTTCCATGTGTTTGATGCCATTCCATTCGCTCCGTTACAGCCATTATTATGAGCTGTCCTCCCCTCAGCAGCCTCCAATGGAAGAGAGATGTCTCACCTTCAGTCACTAAAATTAACTGGCAATCTGAATGGTCTAATTATATTCTTTATTCTAGAAATCCCAATCATCAGAATATCTATTTTATTAGGAAGTATGTTCCTCAGCTGTGCATGTTTCCTTATGTGGAATAAACAATCATTGTCAACTTTCTCTGCACTCTTCTGAACAGGAATTCAGAAAGTACTTCAAAACTCAATATTGGCACTGAAACTGCAGTGCCTTGCAAAAAGTATTCATACCCCTTGGATTTCTTCACATTTTCTTGTTACAAAGTGGGATTAAAATGTATTTAATTTATTTAGATCTTATTTAGGTGCTTCATAGCAAAGGGGGGTGAATATATATGCATGCACCACTTTTCTGTAATTAATTTTTTCGCATTTTTTGAAACAAGTTATTTTTTCATTTCACTTCACCAATTTGGACTATTTTGGTATGTCCATTACATGAAATCCAAATAAAAATCCATTTAAATTACAGGTAGTAATGCAACAAAATAGGAAAAACTACAAGGGGGAAGAATACTTTTGCAAGGCACTGTAACTATATGAGGGGGAGTGTGTTCAATTTATTTGACAGTACTTATCTACATGTGATATTTCCAGTATTATTATTTTTTTATTGTTTTCTTTGCAAAAATGTATAAAAAACGTGTTTTTATCTTTTTGTCATTATGGGGTATTGTGTGTAGATTGAATTCACTATATATCGTTTTATTGTTTCTCCCTCTTAGTGGATATCTTAATGACATACAGACACAAACCCATGTCCCCATTGATCTGAACCTCTCTTACCCAACAGCTCTCACAAACACAGGTGGACATTGCTTATTTTTGTTGTTTTATTACTCTGCTAAAAATTTTATTAAAAATATTCCGGGTTAAAACTCTGTTTGCATTCATAAATAGAGATACTGTCATAGATAATCCTTTTTCTATGTATAGAGTATTACGAACTCAATAAGCAGTAATGACTCAATGTTGCCACAATATAGGGATTGTGTCACGCGTGCTGTAGGTGGGTGCAGTGGTGGAATCAAACGCAGGACACCGAAGTATAGTCCAACAGACTTTAGTAATCTCCAACAAGGAAATAAGACAACTCTTGCCCGAAGGCGAAATTACGCACGAAGGCGAAACAAAACGAAAGCGCACAAAGCAGGTGCGTAACACCCCAACGCTGTGGAGGGAAGCTCAACCGAGCGAAATACAAATGAAGCCCTACACACGACAGACCAAAATCAATAACACACAACACTAGACAAACACAACGGAAACTTATAGGACACTAATTACGCTAAACGAGAACAGGTGTGACAACAAACAGACAAAAGCAAACGAACATGAAACCTACAACGGTGGCAGCTAGTATTCCGGAGACAACGAACGCCGAAGCCTGCCCGAACAAGGGAGAGAGGCAGCCTCGGCCGAAACCGTGACAGTACCCCCCTTGACGCGGCTCCAGACGTGCGCCGACTCGGCCTCGGGGACGACCCGGAGGACGCGGAGCAGGGTGCGTCGGGTGCCCACGATGGAATTCCGTCAGGAGAGACGGGTCCAAAATGTCTCTCCTCGGCACCCAGCACCGCTCCTCCGGACCGTACCCCTCCCACTCCACTAGATACTGGAGACCCCCATCCGACGTCTCGAATCCAAGATGGACCTCACGGAGTACGCCGGTGCCCCCTCGATGTCCAATGGGGGCGGAGGAGTCTCCTGATCTCACTTTCTTGGAGTGGGCCAGCTACCACCGGCCTGAGAAGGGACACATGGAACGAGGGGTTAATACTTTTATATTCAACAGGTAGTTGTAATTTGTAACACACCTCGTTCAACCTTCCCAGGACTTTAAATGGCCCCTACAAACCGCCGACCCAGTTTCCGACAGGGCAGGCGGAGGGGCAGGTTTCTGGTAGAGAGCCAGACTCGATCACCAGGTGCGTACACCGGTCCCTCACTGCGGTGGAGATCGGCGCTCGCCTTATGACGTCGGAGGGCCCGCTGCAGGTGGACGTGTGCAGCGTTCCATGTCTCCTCCGAGCGCCGCGCCCACTCATCCACCGCAGGAGCCTCGATCTGGCTCTGCTGCCAAGGTGCCAGAACCGGCTGGTACCCTAACACACATTGGAAAGGGGTTAGGTTAGTGGAGGAATGGCGTAGGGAATTCTGGGCCATTTCGGCCCAGGGAACGCATCTTGCCCACTCCTCCGGCCGGTCCTGGCAGTATGTTCTAAGAAACCTACCCACATCCTGGTTCACACGTTCCACCTGCCCATTACTCTCCGGGTGGTAACCCGAGGTGAGGCTCACCGAGACCCCCAACCGCTCCATAAAAGCTCTCCAGACTCTGGAGGTAAATTGGGGACCTCGATCAGACACAATATCCTCGGGTACCCCGTAGTGCCGGAACACATGGGTGAATAGGGCTTCGGCAGTTTGCAGAGGCGGTAGGAAGGCCCGGCATGGGGAGCAAACGACAGGCCTTAGAAAACCGGTCCACAACGACCAGTATAGTGGTATTCCCCTGTGAAGGAGGAAGGTCAGTAAGGAAATCCACCGAGAGGTGGGACCATGGTCGTTAGTGGAACGGGCAGGGGTAGTAACTTACCCTAGGCAGATGTCTAGGCGCCTTACACTGGGCGCACACCGAGCAGGAGGAAACATAAACCCTCACATCCCCTTGCCAACGTGGGCCACCAGTACTTGGCACTAAGACAGTGCACTGTCCGGCCGATACCCGGGTGTCCAGAGGAGGGTGACGTGTGAGCCCAATAGATCAATCGATCCCGAACCTCGAGCGGAACATACTTCCGACCCTCCGGGCATTGTGGTGGACTAGGGTCGGTGCGTAACGCCCGCTCGAGCTCAGCATCGACCTCCCACACTACCGGTGCCACCAGACACGACTCCGGCAGTATGGGGAGTGGGCTCCACGGACCTCTCCTCCGTGTCATACCGCCGAGACAGCGCATCTGCCTTACCGTTCTGTGACCCAGGGATGTACGTGATCTTAAATGTAAACCCGGGTCAAAAACATATTCCATCTAGCCTGCCGAGGGTTTAGCCTCCTCGCTGCCCGGATGTACTCCAGGTTACGGTGGTCCGTCAAAATGAGGAAAGGGTGTTGAGCCCCCTCAAGCCAGTGCCTCCACACCTTTAGGGCCTGTACCACGGCTAACAGCTCCCTGTCCCCTACGTCATAGTTTCGCTCCGCCGGACTGAGCTTCTTGGAATAGAAGGCACAGGGGGCGGAGTTTAGGTGGCGCGCCTGACCGTTGTGAAAGCACGGCTCAATACCGGCCTCAGACGCGTCCACCTCTACCTGAAATGGTAAAGAGGGATCCGGATGCGCCAGCACTGGAGCCGAGGTAAACAGGTCCTTCAGCCTCCCAAACGCCCTGTCCGCCTCGGCAGACCACTGCAGACGCACCGGGCCCCCCTTCAAGAGAGACGTGATGGTAGCTGCCACCTGTCCAAAACCCCGGATAAACCTCCGGTAGTAATTCGCAAACCCCAAAAACTGCTGCACCTCCTTCACAGTGGTTGGTGTTTGCCAATTACGCACGGCTGACACCCGGTCTACCTCCATCTTCACCCTTGACGCAGACAACTGATACCCCAAAAAGGAGACCGACTCCTGGAAAAACAGACACTTCTCTGCCTTAACATACAGGTCGTGCTCCACCAGCCTCCGCAACACTCTCTGCGCACCAGGGCCACATGCTCGACACGGGTAGGCGAGTACACGAGAATGTCATCTATGTACACCACGACCCCCTGCCCCTGCATGTCCCTGAAGATCTCATCCACGAATGATTGGAAAACTGACGGAGCGTTCATCAACCCGTATGGCATGACAAGATACTCGTAATGGCCCGAGGTGGTACTAAAGGCTGTCTTCCATTCATCGCCCTCCCTGATGCGCACCAAGTTGTACGCGCTCCTGAGATCTAATTTAGTGAAGAAACGCGCCCCATGCAAGGACTCAGTCATGGTCGCAATCAGCGGGAGTGGATAACTGTACTTCACCGTGATCTGATTGAGACCACGGTATCGATGCACGGGCGCAAACCACCATCCTTCTTCTTCACAAAAAGAAACTCGAGGACGCAGGGGGAAGTGGAAGGCCGTATGTATCCTTGTCTCAGAGATTCGTCTATGTAAGTCTCCATAGCTTTCTTCTCCTCCTGAGACAGAGGATACACATGGCTCCGTGGGAGCGCAGCTCCTGCCTGGAGGTCTATCGCACAATCTCCCTGCCTATGGGGCGGCAACTGCGTCGCCCTCGACTTACTAAACGCAATAGCCAAATCCCCATACTCAGGGGGAACGTGCAATGCGGGCACCTGGTTTGGACTCTCCACCTGAGGTAGCCCCCTACGGAACGCCTAAACATCTACCCACACACTGGGCAGACCACTCCATCAGAGCCCTCTCCTGCCACGAAATAGATGGGTTATGGATACTCAACCAGGGCATGCCCAGCACCACCGGATACGCAGGAGAGTCAATCAGAAATAGCTGAATCATCTCCTGATGACCCCCATGCGCACACATCCTAAGTGGCGCAGTGACCTCCTGATCAAGCCCGCACCCAACGGACGGCTATCTAGGGCATGAACGGGGAAAGGGACATCAACAGGAAGAAGGGGAATCTCTAAAGCTAAACAAAACTTCTTATCAATAAAATTCCCAGCCGCGCCTGAATCTACCAGCGCCTTATGCTGGGAATGAGGTGCTACCTGTGGAAAACTCACAGGCATACAGAAATGTGCAACAGAGAGCTCTGGGTGAGTGGGGCGCCTACTCACCTGGAAGGAATCCCCAGTGCGGGACCTGTCGTCCTCTCTCCCCTAGGAGGCCATCCCCAGCACCTAGCCGCGGTGTGTCCTCCCCGACCACAGTTGGTGCAGGGGATGGACCCCCAAGTAAGCCGACCCCTCCTCTCTCTAGCGCCAGCGCCCCGAGCTCCATGGGGCACGGCTCGGGAGGCGCTGGAGGGTGAAATGGACGGACCCCCTCGGGACGTCCGCGGGTAGCTAGCAGGTTATCCAGCCTGATGGACATGTCGACCAACTGGTCGAACGTGAGGCTGGTGTCCCTACAGGCCAGCTCCCGACGGACGTCCCCTCGTAGACTACATCTGTAGTGATCGACAGAGCCCGATCATTCCACCCTGCATCTGCCGCTAGAGTACGCGAATTCGAGGGCGAACTCCTGGGCACTCCTCCTCCCCTGCCGGAGGAAGACCAGACGCTCCCCCGCGTTTCCCCTCCGGGAGATGGTCAAACACCGCCCTGAAGCGGCGGGAGAACTTCGTCGTAAGTTATGGTGTCCGCGTCGATCCTCCTCCACTCCACGTTGGCCCATTCCAACGCCTTCCCAGACAGGCAGGAGATCAGGGCGGACACGCTCTCATGTCCCGAGGGCGCCGGGTGCACGGTGGCCAGGTACAGCTCCACCTGGAGAAGGGAAACCCTGGCACGGCCGCGGTCCCATCGTAAGCCCTCGGGAGCGAGAGTCGGACTCCTCGGGGTTCCGGTGCGGGAATGGGCTGACTGGCCGATGGTGCTGGCAGGGAGGGTGGCGGTGGCGGCGTCCCCCAGCCTCGGATGGTGGTGATCACCTCCTGCAGTGCGGTCCCCATCTGCAGGATCTGGTCACCTTGTTCCCGGACCCTGTCCACCAGCGTCGCCTGGGCTGCTGCGGCTCCTGCTGATTCCATTCTTAGGTGTGTTATTCTGTCACGCGTGCTGTAGGTGGGTACAGTGGTGGAATCAAACGCAGGACACCGAAGTATAGTCCAACAGACTTTAGTAATCTCCAACAAGGAAATAAGACAACTCTTGCCCGAAGGCGAAATTACGCACGAAGGCGAAACAAAACGAAAGCGCACAAAGCAGGTGCGTAACACTCCAACGCTGTGGAGGGAAGCTCAACCGAGCGAAATACAAATGAAGCCCTACACACGACAGACCAAAATCAATAACACACAACACTAGACAAACACAACGAGAAACTTATAGGACACTAATTACGCTAAACGAGAACAGGTGTGACAACAAACAGACAAAAGCAAACGAACATGAAACATACAACGGTGGCAGCTAGTATTCCGGAGACAACGAACGCCGAAGCCTGCCCGAACAAGGGAGAGAGGCAGCCTCGGCCGAAACCGTGACAGATTGTCAGTTATAATAATGCTTTTCCTTTAACATAAGACAATATATTTAACAAATATCATGGTAAACCTATTACACATGTAATAAAGAAAATGGTTGGAATGCCTTTTGGTTTCTGTCTTCTGGTTTGTTTTGGTCAAACCGAAGTCCCTCCTCCATGAGTCTACAACAATAAACAAGTGTTAAACGTTACTATCGTCTTCATCAGAATTTTGGGTGGATGGTTCTAGATTCTGGAGTTACAGGGAAAATCCACTCAACATCGATTTTTGGTATTTGTTTCATTAGTTCATTGTTGAACAGTCCCACAATGTTTGACATGTCAGGTGTCAAGTTTTCAAGATATTGGACTTCCAAGAAGCAAAGTGTCACCTGCCACATCATCATGATGATGCAAAACATGTTGGGACTATATCTACAGTGGACGAATGAAAAAAATACCACATGTTGTTGAATGGATTTTCCCTTTAACTTCATGATGAATTGGCCTATATGGATAAAGCTAAATTGAAATGTTTCTTACAGAAGAAATATGAAATGCATATGCATAAGCATGGTAGCAATTGAAAAGGAATAGTTTGGAGATTATGTGAAAATTATTAGACCAAAGTTGAGGACACAACAGTTCACCTGACACAAGACTGAATCCAAACATTACACTGGTGATTTTATGTGTGTTTTACATTTACTGTATTTTTCGCCTCATTTGTTACAATCAGTAACATGATAAGACTATTCCTGGAAAATGTGGGGTAGGTGCAACATAATACAAAAAAATGACAAGGGTATGAATGAGAGGACTAACTGGTGTCTCCAAGTGGCCACACACCTCTCCAAACTAATGTCAATGGACATTTAGGACTCAAAGAAGAGTCTTCAACTATAAGGTGCGTTTTTGAGCTCTCCTAGCTGTGCCATTGAGGAACTAGAGCAAGCACACTAGTAGTTGTTTGGTTTGGAACACAACCCTGCATCCCCGCCATCACACAATTACTATTGTTGTTTACGCAATCCAAAAAGAAAGCTTGTTCTATTGCCAGCATGACTAGCTAGGTTATAAAATACGATCTTGAGGTGTTAGGCTTTCATAAGGCAATTTGGAGAAACATATTGTAATTTTGGTCTGCATAGTAAGGAGCAATGAGTACATTCAGGTGCTTGTTCTGCTGCAAATGTTCTTCACAATAGACAAAAATAGACTCATTCTGTTCAGAACAACCCAGGGTATGACGCCATGTCATCTTGTAACTTGACATCACACATAGTAATAAAAAATGTTGCCATTGTATATGACATGAGTTGTTGATATGGAAATGTGAAGTACACATTTGGACTCACAGGTGTTTGGCTTACTTGTATGACATCAAAGCGGTATTTCTTATAATCCTCAACGTCTCATCTTTCAAAATACATAGAGTCCTCTTAATTTACAGCATTTCCCTCACTCAAGCAAACAAAAGTTGCCCAATAAACGGGCGGGATGGGGGCAACTTCTTGTCGCATGCAGTGTTAAACTTCAGAACAGCTGTCAGTCAAAACCCATATAGCACTGCAAGGCGCAGAGCCTGAGCTCTGACGTCATTTATAGCATGTTACTGTACAGCCACTGACTTCCAATTTAAATGCTTATCAGTGCCCACATTTTCCAACCTTAACACCTAAAAAAACGATGTATTCTCTGTTGGAAGGGTTTTGTTAACTCCCCATGTGCTTCATCTCATGACCGTCTCGGGCCGATCCCTTCACAACATTTTCTTACTGTTCTCTACACACTCCTGGAGAGAGAAGAGAGAGAGAGTGACCGTGTGTGGTCTATGTTGACATGATAGGGGGCAAGTATAATTTAGTGTAATATGTGCATAAACGCTATTCATCATAAAGAAATTGATTAAAGTGGTACTCTGTAAAAACACAGGCTATGTTCCATTATCCACAGTAGCATAACACTAAGAATGTTTGTCCTGATGTAATTGGAATGATAGTGTGGATAATGGAACAGAGACATATATAAGGCTACGTTCCGATTCTCCACCCTTCTTCTAAAGTGAACACAACATGAAGTTAGCAATGGTAGAAACACCTTCTAGCCAATGATTACACCAATCCATTCCTTTTTAATCCATGACTGCTGGGGAATCGGGATGCAGCCATAGTCTCCCACCAAGCCTCGCCTCCCTTCCCCTCGCCATTAGGGCCTAGTCCATGTAGGACTTTTGGCTGGGGCTGCGGTCATTGTGCTTGGTGTCCACGGCGAAGCAGACGAAGAGCATGTCCACCACGATCTCAAAGACAGACAGGAAGCAGTGGGCCACCAGCCAGGAGAACAGACAGACGATGAGCAGCGGCAACACCCACACCGTGTAGTCCTGCTGGTAGTTGAGCACCAATACGCCGGCGAACGCAGTGCACGAGATGATCAGTACCTGGACACGCAAGAAAAGATGGAGAGAAAGGAGGGTGAGAAAGGGAGAAAAGAGGAAAGGGTGTCATGACTCTCCTGACAGTGGATCAAAGGACCCATCAGCTAGGCAAATGTTTGAAGATAGCCAGACCCCCTCTCTCCCATAGAAGAGAAGGGGTCCTGACACCTTAACATTGTGGCTGTGGCTACACGGCTTTAAATGGTTAGACCAGATAGACCAGCCGACGTACAGCGCGAGCTGAACGTTACAAATGGTTGAAACTCTAAGACCAGGAAATGTGAGACGTTAGTCCACATGTTTGAAATGGTGAGAAACTCTGAAACTCTCAATCTCTACACAAGAAGAAGAAACTCACTAGACCGTAGCATTACCAGTCTGCAGCTGGCATGTAAAGTAGTCTAGAACTTTGACTAAAGACACAAGATGACAAGAACAATCCCATCTCAGACAACCATTGGTACATCTGAAGTATCTGTCTAACAACCACTTCACTACCAGAGAAGCTCTACAAAGGACATTGTGACCTCTGGTGGACAAACCAGAGCCTTACACCCATCGACACCTTGCCCATATTAGTGATTGGTTTCAACAGAGAGACGACGGAGAAGACATTCTATACGTAAATACATTGCATTTCTTACCCAAACGGCGGTGGTAAGGGTGCTAAGTATTCTGATTACCGTGAGCGTAGTTTCCAAATGTATGTACCATAAGTTTGACTCTCTTTGTCCCTCTCTCCCTCCTTCTATTGACCTCTCTCTTTTTGATAACCAAGTCATGCTGTTGTTCATCCGCTAGGGACCTTTCTCATGAATTAAGTATGTATGTATTCTGTGTTATTATTTAGTTAGCTAGTAAGTAAATATTTAAGCCAATTTGTGTATTGCTGATACATAAGTAAGGTTAGGGTTCATGCAGGTTCAAGGATTATAAGACATTCAGAATGAGACTGATGAGGTAATGATTAATAAGTGACTGTTATTGGTACATAACATGCATATATATATATATATATATATTCTAAGAGTTTAATTCGGGAGATGGTAAAACAACTCCTTCCGTGGTGCCCCAAATTCCTAATGAGTTAATTGTTACATGATCGCTATGTGGCCGCTACCTTTCCCAGGAAGAGGACAAAGTCCCCCACGGTGGCCACTCTGAGGGCATTCTCTACCAGGATGACGAAGGCGTCACGTGCCGACGTACAGAAACTGGTGCTATTGATCTCTGTGGCCGTCTACGCGTTCTGTGGTGAAAACAGACAAACAAGAGACATAAGTATCATCAATAACAATGTGTGATTGCTGTCATCTTGGAATGTGTCTCCCTTGTAAAATAGATTGTGGTCAATGATATAACATGTGTAATAGTAAGAATAATCAACATCTCAGATGACAATCAATCTGATTCTGATAGAACACTTACAGTGGGGGAAAAAAGTATTTAGTCAGCCACCAATTGTGCAAGTTCTCCCACTTAAAAAGATGAGAGAGGCCTGTAATTTTCATCATAGGTACACGTCAACTATGACAGACAAATTGAGGAAAAAATATCCAGAAAATCACATTGTAGGATTTTTAATGAATTTATTTGCAAATTATGGTGAAAATAAGTATTTGGTCACCTACAAACAAGCAAGATTTCTGGCTCTCACAGACCTGTAACTTCTTCTTTAAGAGGCTCCTCTGTCCTCCACTTGTTACCTGTATTAATGGCACCTGTTTGAACTTGTTATCAGTATAAAAGACACCTGTCCACAACCTCAAACAGTCACACTCCAAACTCCACTATGGCCAAGACCAAAGAGCTGTCAAAGGACACCAGAAACAACATTGTAGACCTGCACCAGGCTGGGAAGACTGAATCTGCAATAGGTAAGCAGCTTGGTTTGAAGAAATCAACTGTGGGAGCAATTATTAGGAAATGGAAGAAATACAAGACCACTGATAATCTCCCTCGATCTGGGGCTCCACGCAAGATCTCACCCCGTGGGGTCAAAATGATCACAAGAAGGGTGAGCAAAAATCCCAGAACCACACGGGGGGACCTAGTGAATGACCTGCAGAGAGCTGGGACCAAAGTAACAAAGCCTACCATCAGTAACACACTACGCCGCCAGGGACTCAAATCCTGCAGTGCCAGACGTGTCCCCCTGCTTAAGCCAGTACATGTCCAGGCCCGTCTGAAGTTTGCTAGAGTGCATTTGGATGATCCAGAAGAGGATTGGGAGAATGTCATATGGTCAGATGAAACCAAAATATAACTTTTTGGTAAAAACTCAACTCGTCGTGTTTGGAGGACAAAGATTGCTGAGTTGCATCCAAAGAACACCATACCTACTGTGAAGCATGGGGGTGGAAACATCATGCTTTGGGGCTGTTCCGTGTAAAGGAAAGAATGAATGGGGCCATGTATCGTGAGATTTTGAGTGAAAACCTCCTTCCATCAGCAAGGGCATTGAAGATGAAACGTGGCTGGGTCTTTCAGCATGACAATGATCCCAAACACACCGCCCGGGCAACGAAGGAGTGGCTTCGTAAGAAGCATTTCAAGGTCCTGGAGTGGCCTAGCCAGTCTCTAGATCTCAACCCCATAGAAAATCTTTGGAGGGAGTTGAAAGTCCGTGTTGCCCAGCGACAGCCCCAAAACATCACTGCTCTAGAGGAGATCTGCATGGAGGAATGGGCCAAAATACCAGCAACAGTGTGTGAAAACCTTGTGAAGACTTACAGAAAACGTTTGACCTGTGTCATTGCCAACAAAGGGTATATAACAAAGTATTGAGAAACTTTTGTTATTGACCAAATACTTATTTTCCACCATCATTTGCAAATAAATTCATTAAAAATCCTACAATGTGATTTTCTGGATTTTTTTTTCTCATTTTGTCTGTCATAGTTGACGTGTACCTATGATGAAAATTACAGGCCTCTCTCATCTTTTTAAGTGGGAGAACTTGCACAATTGGTGGCTGACTAAATACTTTTTTCCCCACTGTACTTGATTCAGGTATCCACAAGCAGCAGATGCAGGCTTTCAGCATACAGCGATCACAGGCATTTTCCTACAAACAGAAAACACATTCAGCTTTAGTTCTCCACCCATTGTCTGGTTTGACTAGACAAACTGGTGGTGAATATGTTTAAAGGCATAATCTGGGATATTTTTGGCTGCTAATTGTCAAATCTTGCCTGGCTACCCAGACTCATTGCTCTGGCCAAACGCCACGCCCACGAATGTTTGTTTCTTATCGATAGAGCAGCGAAAGACTTCCGTGTGAGTCGTCAGGCAAGGTCAAATCTACCTAGACTGAGTTATTTGTTCATCCCCATGTGGAATTTGAATTCTGTTGTTTTTTATGTTTTTGGAAAACCTTCCAAACATCTACAATAATTCCTTGTTTAACATTTCTGATTCACACTTTTTCTACCTTGATCAGTAACAAAATTAGAACACTTTAAAAAAATGTGCCTTGTTTTTGAAATGGCAAAACAATGTATCAAGAATGAGAGATCAGCCATGTGAAGGTTTAATTCTGCTCCAGAGCACAGAGCAGCACCGTGAAACTTAAATTGCTAGACATGCTATATGTTGCACACAGGAGTAAACTCTCTCAAACTCTTCAGAAATCTCTATTAAACAGCTACACAGAGTTGTCTGTTTTTGTTGTTGTTTTTTTTTTACTAAACTACAGTATATAATATATATATATATATATATATATATATATATATATATATATATATATATATATATATATATATATATATATATATACTAGAGAAAAACCTGAGAAAGTACCCACACTTTCACACACAGACACAGGTGAGTAGAGATTTACAAGGGCAGCTGAAGATACATTCTACTGTGTGAATTATTTTTTTATCCTGTTTTCTTTCTTGACTACAGTACCGATTTTTTACTTTATTTTGTACATTGACTAATTAAACTGTATGTTGTATAGTTAAACAACTTGAATCAAGATTGGCTATCCTCCTCTCCCTGAGAGAGAAGCCCCAGAAAGTGGGGGTGTTTGAGGACTATGAGGAGGGTCAGGTCTCCTTTAAAAAAATATATATATATATATATATATATACACTGCTCAAAAAAATAAAGGGAACACTAAAATAACACATCCTAGATCGGAATGAATGAAATAATCTTATTAAATACTTTTTTCTTTACATAGTTGAATGTGCTGACAACAAAATCACACAAAAATTATCTATGGAAATCAAATTTATCAACCCATGGAGGTCTGGATTTGGAGTCACCCTCAAAATTAAAGTGGAAAACCACACTACAGGCTGATCCAACTTTGATGTAACGTCCTTAAAACAAGTCAAAATGAGGCTCAGTAGTGTGTGTGGCCTCCACGTGCCTGTATGACCTCCCTACAACGCCTGGGCATGCTCCTCATGAGGTGGCGGATGGTCTCCTGAGGGATCTCCTCCCAGACCTGGACTAAAGCATCTGCCAACTCCTGGACAGTCTGTGGTGATACGTGGCGTTGGTGGATGGAGCGAGACAAGATGTCCCAAATGTGCTCAATTGGATTCAGGTCTGGGGAACGGGCGGGCCAGTCCATAGCATCAATGCCTTCCTCTTGTAGGAACTGCTGACACACTCCAGCCACATGAGGTCTAGCATTGTCTTGCATTAGGAGGAACCCAGGGCCAACCGCACCAGCATATGGTCTCACAAGGGGTCTGAGGATCTCATCTCGGTACCTAATGGCAGTCAGGCTACCTCTGGCGAGCACATGGAGGGCTGTGCGGCCCCCCAAAGAAATGCCACCCCACACCATGACTGACCCACCGCCAAACTGGTCATGCTGGAGCATGTTGCAGGCAGCAGAACGTTCTCCACGGCGTCTCCAGACTCTGTTACGTCTGTCACGTGCTCAGTGTGAACCTGCTTTCATCTGTGAAGAGCACAGGGCGCCAGTGGCGAATTTGCCAATCTTGGTGTTCTCTGGCAAATGCCAAACGTCCTGCACGGTGTTGGGCTGTAAGCACAACCCCCACCTGTGGATGTCGGGCCTCATACCACCCTCATGGAGTCTGTTTCTGACCGTTTGAGCAGACACATGCACATTTGTGGCCTGCTTGAGGTCATTTTGCAGGGCTCTGGCAGTGCTCCTCCTGCTCCTCCTTGCACAAAGGCGGAGGTAGCAGTCCTGCTGCTGGGTTGTTGCCCTCCACGGCCTCCTCCACGTCTCCTGATGTACTGGCCTGTCTCCTGGTAGCGCCTCCATGCTCTGGACACTACGCTGACAGACACAGCAAACCTTCTTGCCACAGCTCGCATTGATGTGCCATCCTGGATGAGCTGCACTACCTGAGCCACTTGTGTGGGTTGTAGACTCCGTCTCATGCTACCACTAGAGTGAAAGCACCGCCAGCATTCAAAAGTGACCAAAACATCAGCCAGGAAGCATAGGAACTGAGAAGTGGTCTGTGGTCACCACCTGCAAACCAGTCCTTTATTGGGGGTGTCTTGCTAATTGCCTATAATTTCCACCTGTTGTCTATTCCATTTGCACAACAGCATGTGACATTTATTGTAAATCAGTGTTGCTTCCTAAGTGGACAGTTTGATTTCACAGAAGTGTGATTGACTTGGAGTTACATTGTGTTGTTTAAGTGTTCCCTTTATTTTTTTGAGCAGTGTATATATAAATCGTGTGTCTTGCCCATTCACTCTCTGAATGGCACACATACACAATCCATGTCTCAACGGTCTCATGGCTTAAAAATCCTTCTTTAACCTGTCTCCTCCCCTTCATCCACACTGATTGAAGTGGATTTAATAAATTATATCAATAAGAGATCATAGCTTTTCTCCTACCCATAATGCTGACATTCTTTGACAGAAAGAAAACTATCCCTCAAAGGGAAGCTGAACCAAATAAAACGACTTCTCTGGTTGAAAGCTGGTTTTGTGGCATTGATTTTAGTCAAAACCAATTATTATTATTTCAAAATTGACTACAAAATGTAAATAGGATAATTTGTCATAATGTCAGTATCTTTCAAAACAGAGATATGCGAGATTCTGTTAAATGTATGACTTTCCTTGGTTATTTAAGGGTTGGGTTTTGATTTCAATCATGCCCAGTCATGCCCACTTGGCCTCTAAGACGGGGTGGTAACAACTCAGACTTGTTTACATGCATATCAGACATCGTCACCAACGTAATGTTGAAAGAATGAGACTTTATTACTCATTATAAATGGCTTAGGTTTTTCCACCTCAAACATCCTCACATTTGTTAGATAACGTTAGCATCACAAACCCAACTGTCATCAAAGCTACTCTAGAAAGGAGGAAATGCCTAATGCAATTTTGGATTCTTGAACATTCATGTTCACGATGTCATGCTGCGTCACGCGGTTGCTAAGCCAATAGTCACTTCATTAAACTCAAATGAACTTAAATGAAAACCTAATACAAGTTATGTTGCTTTAATTATTAACATAATTTAGGTCTAATGCTGACCTTTGACAGAAAATGATACTATTTTTCATATACTCTATCAAAGTGAATCTAATATATGGCACGTCCTTAGCCTTTGATCTGGTTGTGGATGCAGGTGAGGATGGCCACTGTGCCCAGGTCGAAGCTGTCACGTCTCCTCCCGTTGCTCCCCTCCGGCATTCTGATTCACCGGTCTACTGAGCCACCGGTCTGAGCGCACCACCTCGGCAACACAGGAATGGAAACCCAACGCACCCTAAGCACCTGCACCTCATCATCTCATCACCACCACTATATAGCCCTGGACTGTTCAGTCATTGTTGTGTGTAATTGTTAGCATTGTGTCGTTTACTCGCGCCTTGTTATTCTCTTTCTCATTGTTAAGTAAACCTTTACCTTGTTGATTCCTGCATCTGCGTCCTGCCTCTTCGTATCCTCAGCACTCGTCACAGAATTACACAACTCTCACGAAAATGGATGCAGCAGGTAATCCTCCTGGAGTTTTCCAGCCTCGACCATCACCAGTAGCAGCTTGCCCAGTTGAACGCTGCCATGCAGGAAGTGCTCCAAACTCTGCATAAATCTGCCCAGCGCTCCGGTTACTCCTCAGGGAGCGGCGAGTGCACCCAGTCCACCTGTTCCCGTGCTATCACCAACTATGCGCTATGACGGTAAAACTACTAAATGTAGCGGCTTCCTGCTACATGTTTCACTTTATCTGTCAGCCTGGGGCATATCCATCTGACCAAGCCAGGATAGCGCTAGTGATTTCGCTACTTAAAGGAAAGGCGCTGGATTGGGCCACGTCAGTCTGGGAAGGAGGTGAGGCCGCGGCGCTTCCCTACTCCACCTTCCTCGCTCGGTTCAGGGCGGTGTTTGATTATCCAAGGCAGGGAACGGACGAGGTTGAGGGTCTCCTCCAGCTACAACAGGGAGATGGGCCCACGTCCGAGTACGCTCTGAGCTTTCGCACGGTGGCGGCGTCTTTCGGCTGGAATGAGCGTGCTCTGCGCACGGCCTTCAGGAGAGGCTTACGGGAGAACATCAAGACGGAACTCGCATGTCGGGACGACGAGATGGACCTTGATACCCTCATCGCAACGTCCATCCGTCTTGACGACATGTTGAGAGACAGACGGCGTTCCCAACACCTCCCGGACCTCGACGCTCACCCCATTTGAGCTATGGAAGCCGCCCTGCCTCCGAGTCCTCACCAATGGAGATGGACAGCACGCCCTACACCACCAAGGAACACAGATCTCCTGGCGGTTTCCAATCTAGGCGGTATGACTCCCGTCGCCGCTCCGTGAGTGTTACGTCATCTCCTATCACAAAACCATTGTTTTTAGTTCCCATAACGGTGACTGGTTATTCCTTCGCTTCCATTTCCAATTCAATGATAGATTCCGGTTCAGTGGGGAACCTTATAGATAGGGAGCTGGTCTCTGAATGGGGGTTGCCCACCGTGCCACTGCCTTCTCCACTACACGTCTCCTCGCTGGACAATAAGCCACTTGGATCAGGCACCATTATGCACATCACTCTCCCCATCACCATCACCATTCCCACACTACCAGAGCACCCCACGAGGAGCTGTCATTCCACATCGTCACTTCACCCCTTCACCGGATCGTCTTGGGATTGCCCTGGCTCAGACTACACAACCCCACCATTAATTGGATCACCAAGAGGATCACAGCCTGGTCCACCTCATGCGGGAAGACCTGCCTGCCAGTGGTTTGTTGATCCACGTCAGCGGAGAGTCCGGATTCCGCCCTCCAGCTCAGCATTCCACGTGAGTATGCAGATCTCTCCGAAGTCTTCTCTTCATCAAAGGCTATGTGTTTCCCTCCTCACAGGCCCTGGGACTGCGCCATTGACCTGTTGGAGGGACAACACCCCCCGAAGAGTCGCATTTACTCCCTTTCCAGGGCGGAGACTGAGGCCATGGAGAAGAATGTGGCGGAGACCCTGAAACAGGGGTTCATCAGAAGCTCTACCTATCCTGCCTCTGCCAGCTTCTTCTTCATGGCCAAAAAAGACGGAGGATTGAGGCCGTACATTGACTACAGGGGGCTGAACGCAGTCACCACCAAGTACCGGTACCCCCTCCCTCTGGTTCCGTTGTCCACCGAGCAGCTACGAGGGGCCCGGTACTTTACCAAGTTGGACCTGAGGAGTGCAAACAACCTGATCCGAATTCGTGAAGGAGACGAGTGGAAGACTGCATTCAGCACTACCTCAGGCCACTATGAATACTACGTCATGCCCTACGGCCTCGCCAACGCGCCTTCTGTGTTCCAGTCCTTTGTCAATGACGTGTTCCGAGACATGCTGAGTCGACAGGTGGTTGTGTACATCGACAATATCCTGATCTACTCGGCTACGTTCGAGGAGCACGTCAGGGACATCAGAGCTGTCCTACTGTCCAGGAACACAGCCTGTTGGTGAAGGGGGAGAAATGTGAATTCCACCAACAGGCCATCTCCTTCCTGGGATACAGGATCAGTCCTCAGGGGGTGTTCATGGAAAGAGAGAAGACGGACGCCATCAGGCCATGGCCAGTCCCCACCACCAAGGGCCTACAGAGCTTCCTGGACTTCGCCAATTTCTACCGGCGTTTCATCAGTTCCTTCAGCTCCATAGCCGCCTCGCTCACCTCTCTCCTTAAGGGTGGGCCTCAGAAGCTGGCCTGGAACCCTGATGCTGACGCTGCCTTCAAGAGGCTGAAGGAGAGGTTCACCACTGCGCCCATCCTAAAACATCCAGATCCATCTTGACCTTTCATCCTGGAGGTGGACGCATCTGAGGAGGGCGTGGGTGCGGTTCTCTCCCAGCGGCAAGGTAAGCCAGAGAAAATGTATCCCTGTGCCTTTTTCTCTTAAAAGCTTACCCCGCAGAGAGGAACTATGGAGTTGGAGACAGGGAGCTGTTGGCAGAGGTCCTTGCTCTGGAGGAATGGAGACACTGGAAGTAAGGCAGTCCATCCATTCCGGATTCTTATTGACCATCAGAATTTGGAGCACTTACGGGCAGGTGGGCTGCCTTACTTCCAGTGTCTCTCTCGTCAAGCCAGGTGGGCCCAATTTCTTAATTCTGTCCTACCGCCCAGGCTCCCAGAATGTGAAAGCCGACACACTCTCCAGGATGCACCATACCAGAGAAAGGAAGGATCTGAGGGGTCCTATCCTACCCCCATCTCTCATCGTTGCACCTGTCATTTGGGATGTGGAAGAAGACATCCGCCTGGCGGCTCAGGAGGACCCAGCGCCTGCCAACGCCCCTCTGGGGCGCGTGTATGTACCCACCAGTGTCCGTGACCGCCTGGTGATCTGGGCGCACACCACCTTTACGGCAGGGCACTCTGGAATTTCGCGCACCCTGAATTCTCTATCACAAAAATACTGGTGGCCCACCTTGTTTAGTGATGTCTCTCGCTATGTCAACTCCTGTTCCATATGTCCCCAAATGAAGACACCTCGGAACGCCCGGCAGGCAAACTAGTTCCTCTACCAGTGCCTCAGCGACCTTGATCACACCTGTCCATAGACTTTGTCACCGACCTCCCACGTTCTGACGGCTTCATCACAGTCATGGTGGTCGTAGATCGATTCTCAGAATTATGCAGTTTTTTTGCCACTAACTGGTCTTCCTTCTGCTCTCCAGGTCGCTGAGGTCCTGTTCCAACAGGTCTTCCGGCACTATGGACTTCCGGAGGACATCGTCTCGGACCATGGCCCCCAATTCACCTCCCGAGTGTGGAACGCTTTCCTGTAGAAGATCGGGGCCATGGCCAGCCTCACTTCCGGGTATAGGCCTCAGTCAAATGGGCAGGTGGAGCGCATGAACCTGGAGCTGGGGAAGTTTCTTTGTTGCCACTGTCAGGACAGGCAGGGTGAGTGGAAGAGGTTTCTTCCCTGGGCAGATAATGCCCAGAACTCCCTCGTTCACTCCTCCATGGGGCTCACTCTCTTCCAATGCTTCCTGGTGTACCAGCCGGCCTTGGTCCCTTGGACACCCAGCCAGACCGATGCTTCCGCTGTCGACGAGTGGTTCCGCAGGGCCGGACAGGTCTGGGATGCCGCCCATGTCCGTCTCCAGGGGGCCATTCGTCGGCAGAAGGACCAAGCTGACCGCCACCGCAGTGAGGCTCCCGTATTCCAGCCTTGTAATCATGTCTGGCTGTCCACTCAAAACCTCCCTCTCCACCTGCCCTGCAAGAAACTGAGCCCCCGGTTTGTGGGGCCGTTTAAAGTCCTCCGGCGGATTAATGAGGTGTCGTACCTGCTGCTCCTTCCCCCTCACTACCGTGTCTCACCTACTTTTCATGTGTCTCTCCTCAGGCCGGTGGTTGCTGGTCCTCTGGCGGATGCCGTCCCCCGGGATATGCCCCCTCCGCCCCTGAACATTATGGGAGTCCAGCGTATGCTGTGAGGGACCTGCTGGACTCCAGGTTCCGTGGGGGACGGCTCCGTTACCTGGTGGACTGGGAGGTGTATGGCCCTGAGGAGAAGAGCTGGGTTCCAGCTGGGGATGTTCTGGACCCCAACCTAATTCAGGACTTCCACCATCGCTGCCCTGACCGGCCCGCTCCTCGTCCTCGGGGTCGTCTTCATGGCTGGCGAAGTCCTGCCGCGAGAACCGCACTGTCACGTCTCCTCCCGTTGCTCCCCTCCGGCGCCCTGATTTGCCGGTCTACTGAGCCACCAGTCTGAGCGCACCACCTCGGCAACACAGGAATGGAAACCCAACGCACCCTAATCACCTCCAGCGCACTTGCACCTCATCATCTCATCACCTCCACTATTTAGACCTGGACTGTTCACTCATTGTTGTGTGTAATTGTTAGTGGCGTGTCGTTTACTCGCTCCTTGTTATTCTCTTTCTCATTGTTAAGTAAACCTTTACCTTGTTGATTCCTGCGTCTGCGTCCTGCCTCTTCGTATCCTCAGTACTCGTCACAGAACGGGCCAGTCGCAGCATAAAGGACATGATGGAGGTCAGGGTCAGCTGGGATTTATTCCTGGAGTTAGGAAATAGTCAAACTGATACAGGACAGACCTGGATTCAAATAGTATTTGTTTTCTTTCCGATACTTTGAGCGTTTGACTGGAGTGCCAGACATAGACATTTAATAATCATATTTCTATTGTGCCAGATTGGTGGGTTTTGTACTTCTGGGACTATTCTATTGGTTATATTGCACCTGGGAAGCTCAATCAAGTGCAGCTAACGTATTTGACAGAAGAAGAAATATACTTTGAACCCTGGTCTGATACAGGGCAATTTCCAAATCACCACATCACCATCACAAATATTTAATTTCGTTCAATATATTGTTTTATTGTTGGGTATATATACATGATTGTTTTTAGATTTGGATATATTGTTTTATTGTTTGTCTCTCTTAGTGGATATCTTAATGACATACAGACACAAACCCATGTCCAAGATTGAACTGATCCTCTCTTGCCCCACAGCTCTCACAAAGACAAGTGGACATTGACTGTTTTCATTTTCTTTTATTAATCTGCATAAAATGTTTATAACAATTCTGTGTTATAACACAAACTCATTCATTAATAAAGATGCAGTCATAGGGGAATCCCTTTTTCTGTGGATTGAGTATTATAAACTCAATAAGCAGTAATGACTCAACGTTGCCACAATTTAGATATTGTCAGTTATGATCATGCATTGCCTCTGACATAAGACAACTTCAGTACTTGTCTTACAGAAAGTAATATAAAACGTTCTTATCAGAGTAAATGGCTATTTGATGTTTGAGCCACCGTAGTAACATGATCCTGTTAACAGACGAGGGAGAACGCCTTGCACAAATTTAGAATACAAAATAATCACAAACTTTTCAAAAATATCCATACAAGAAGACTTTAAACAAGCTCTAGACTGAGATGGAGTTTTTTCAGACAGAAAAGTGCCTGTTAATCATCTGTTATGCTAGTCAGTTGTATTTGTCAAGGAGCAATGCATCACAAGTAGCAACCACCACCATCAATCCCACAATGCAAAAAGACATTGATATGCAAAAACTTGTAGTGTACGGTAATAGTGGTTAACAAATAACAGTGATGGCATGGAATACATTTGAATAATCTCTCACAACACTTTCTCCCACAAGAGGCTAAACAAAACAAAACTCTACAACCTGTAAAATAGAACCAAACTACACTAACTGTATTTTTGACTGATGTACTTTTGTTATATACAAAATATGTTTCAAAAAGGCATTGCGCTTTAAAGAAAACATAAAGCTTTCATGTAAAGTGTGCCATAAATGACGAGCAGATCCCTTCCCGCCATTTTCTTACTGTTCTCCACAAACTCCTAAAGGAGAGAGAGAGAGGAAGAAGAGAGAGAGTGAATGTGTGTGTTGGGTGTTGAGACAATAGGGGCAAGTATCGTAAACGCTAACAAGGCGAGTTTGGTGTAATATGTGCATAAACACAATTTACCATATAGAAATGGATTAAAGTGGTAACCTGTAAAACCATTCAGGTATATTAGACACTTCTTCAGGCACCACAAGCAGCAGATGCAGGCTTTCAGCATACAGCGAACACAGGCATTTTCCCACAAACAGAAAATATATTCAGCTTTAGTTCTCCACCCATTGTCTGGTTTGACTTGATAAACTGGGAGTTGATATAAGTGAAAGTGTGTACATTTAAAAGAACAATCTTGGATATTTCCTGCTCCTTATGTAGCCCTTTCCTGCAGTCAAATGGCCTAGTGGCCTCATGGGTGGAATGTTCACAATATGTTTAATAATTTCATAAATAATCTTTTTTTTTTTATTACAGCCGGAAATCCGGTGTTGCTATGTCAAACAGTTTTGTTTTATTTCAGTCTTCTGTGATATATATAAAGTGTAATATTGGGATGCAAACTTGATTACATTTCAACTCTATATCAGACATGGTACACGTGTCTTCTTTTTGTTAAGCCCTTAACCATTTGTGTGAGGTGTATACTTTGTTTAAAAGTTGATTTGTTTAAGACTAACAATAAACTCCTGTGTGACCCTGATTTAGCCCACTGCAGTAAAAGGTTAATTAATGATCAAATCCACATACACTGACAGTATTTGTTCATCCCCTGCGAATTATATTGTAGTTGATGTCTTAAAAAAAAACTTCATTACATCTTCAGTAATTCCTTGTTTAATTTCTGATTCACACTTTTGTATCAAGAATGTATCAATAATGAAGAGAGATCAGACATGTGAAGGGTTAATTCTGTTCCAGAGCACAGAGCAGCACTGGGTGGGGAGGAGCATGTCAACGTCACTTTACTTAAGTGAAACTGAAGTGTTTAGACGTACTGTATGTTGCGCACACAAGTAAACTGTCTCAAACTCTTCTGAAAAATATGTTACGACAGCTACGCAGTCTCTGTTTCTTTAAAATACTATAGTATATAGTACCAAAAAATCGGAGAAAGCACCCAAGCTCTTTCACACGCAGATACAGGTGAGTAGAGATTAACAAGGGCAGGTGAAGATAAATTCTACAGTGTGAATTCTTGCATTCTCCTTTTTTATTTTTCAACTACAGTACCTACTGTATGTTTAACTTTATTTTGTACATTGACTAATTTATACTGTATGTTGTATGGTTAAACAACTTTAATCAAGATTGGTTAGTGTCTCTAAATGCCATGTTGACAATGGCACTGAAACTATCGAAAGCTGACTCATTCCAGGAAATAATTTATAGTTCCACCTTCTCTGTCTAGATATGGCTTCCTCCAGCAGTCTCCTGTCTGAAGAGCAGTTCCTGTGCTCTATCTGTCTGGATGTGTTCACTGAGCCAGTCACCACTTCATGTGGACACAACTTCTGCATGGCCTGTGTCACAAAGTACTGGGATAGCAATGACCTGTGGCAGTGTCCACTGTGTAAGGAGAAATTCTACAGACGACCTGAGCTTCGTGTCAACACAACGTTAAGAGAGGTTGTAGAGAATTTTAAAAGATGAGAGTCAGAAGTAACGATGAGTCCGCTCCCAAACTCGGAAAAGTGGCCTGTGATGTCTGCCCTGGGACGAAGCTCAAGGCCCTGAAGTCCTGCCTGGTGTGTCTGGCCTCTTACTGTGAGACTCACCTGGAGCCACATCAGATAGCCCCAGCCTTCAAGAGACACAAGCTGATCGACCCTGTGGAGAACCTGGAAGACAGGATCTGTAAGAAGCATGACAGAATCCTGGAGCTGTTCTGTAGGACTGACCAGACATGTGTGTGTCAGTTCTGCATTGAGGCAGACCACAAGACTCATGACACTGTCCCTATAGAGGAAGAGTGTGGAGAGAGGAAGGTTCAGCTGGGGAAAACTGAGGCAGAAGTGCAGCAGATTATCCAGGAGAGTCTGCAGAAGGTTAAAGAGATCAAACTCTCAGTAGAACTCAGCAAGAGAGATGCAGATAGAGAGATAGAATACAGCGTGCAGGTTTTCACTGCTCTGGTGCTCTCCATTGAGAAAAGCCAGGCTGAGCTAATTGAGTTGATTGAGGAGAAGCAGAAAGCAGTAGAAAGGCAGGCTGAAGGGCTCATTAAAGAGCTGGAGCAGGAAATCACTGAGCTAAACAGGAGAAGCACTGAGCTGAAGCAGCTCTCACATACTGAGGACCACCTCCAACTTCTCCAGAGCTTCCCATCCCTAATGTGCACCCCTCCACCCACCAAGGACTGGTCTGAGATCAGTGTTCACAGTGATCTGTGTGTGGGCACTGTGAGGAGAGCTGTGTCTCAGCTGGAGGAGACACTGAATAAAGAGATGGAGAAGCTGCCTGAAGTCAAACTGAAGAGGATTCAGCAGTATGCAGTGGATGTGACTCTGGATCCTGATACAGCACATCCCAAACTCATCCTGTCTGAAGATCGGAAACAAGTAAGACATAGAGACATACCATACAATCGTCCTGACAATCCAAAAAGGTTTGATCGGCATAACGTTGTCCTTGGAAAGGAGAGCTCTCCTCAGGGAAGGAGAGGGGACGTCTAGTTGGACTTGAGGAGAAGAGGGGAGGGAAGTCAGAAGGATGGCAGTAGGGAACAAAATGGACTCTGTGTTGTGTACCTAAGGGATGTGAATGTGTATAAAGCCAGTAACTCCCCCCCTGTCGTCCTCTCCCTGAGAGAGAAGCCCCAGAAGGTGGGGGTGTTTGTGGACTATGAGGAGGGTCAGGTCTCCTTTTATGATGTGGAGGCCAGGTCTCATATATACTCTTTCACTGGATGCACCTTTACAGAGAAGCTCTTTCCATGCTTAAGCCCCTCTGATAATGATGATGGTCAAAACTCAGCCCCTCTCATCATCTCTCCTGTCAATCACTGACTGCAACTTTACAGAGAAACTCTATCCATACTTCAACCCCAGTGGTAATGCTGGTGGAAAAAACTCAGCTCCTCTCATTATCTCTCCTGTCAATCACACACACTGATTAAACGATGGGAGAGGGAACTTTTTTTCAAAACAGCTCATATACAACTTACATTTACAAATAAGTATATTTAGTCAGGTTGACATCACATGATTACAATGTCCACAGATGTCCTTTGAAATCTTATTTTCAAATAGAAATGGAAACTTATGTACATCTTAACATGGATAATAAATGTTTATCTTTACTGAAAATTAAGACTATCAGCTGGAATGAACTTAAAATAAATTAAAGAAAGTAATACCAGTTAAGAATGCCATAACTCTTTTACAGAGGGAAAACTATGCTTTAAAGTGATACTAATATTCTCTGTTTCTCTCAACCTCTTATTCTCTAACTAAATCTGATGATAAAGGATGTACATTTCCTTTCAGCTGGTTGTGGATGGAGGTGGTGATGAAGGAGCCTTTGGCCAAAATGCCCAGGTGGTAGTGGGCCAGACGGAGCATATAGTATAGGATGGGGGTCAGGGCCAGCTGGGATTTATTCCTGATGTCCACCACAGAGTAGAGGAAAATGGAGTTAGGAAATAGTCAAACTGATTCAGGACAGACCTCGGTTCAAATAGTATTTGTTTTATTTCAGATACTTTGAGCGTTTGATTGAGCCTGTATATTGGGTGCCAGACATTTAATGATTCTATTTCTATGGTGCCAGATTGGTGGGGTTTGTACTTTTGGGACTATTCTATTGGTTACATTGCACCAGTGAAGCTCAATCAAGTGCAGCTAACGTATTTGACAGAGAGAAAAAAATACTGATACGGGCAGTGGCGATTTTAGCATGTACATCTTGGTGGGGGAAACAATATTTATTTTTTTGATGCATGCCAGCAAAGCCACTACACAACACAACACTAAACAATACATTCATTGCACTATAACGGTGACAAACGGTGCCCACAAACTGTTAGGGCCTACATAAAGCTGTCCCAAAAGTAGTGCTTTCTTTTCAGCACCATGGAGTGAATTCTTACCACCGCAATACCTGGCTATCAGCGGAACCTTGTCTGGCTGCAAAACATTTAATTCCGACTAATTTACTGCCTTTTAAAAAACATAGCTGATTTGGTTGACTTGCTTAAACAAATGTGGTTTCTACTGACAATTGAGATGTACAAACTATGGCATAAGGGAATGATGAGCGGATAAGAGGCAAACCGTAATTTCGATTAAGACATTAATGAGCGAGCTAGGACGGACGTAGTCAATATAACTATTTGTTCAGCACTTTTGAAATGTACAGCAACATAATTCAGAACATGGGCCGTTCTTACAGTATTCTCCCTGTACACCAAGTCAGAACCGTAGGATAAATAAAGGGGGTATATAAGCAGACAATGAAAGCTCTTACAATATTCGATGATTACATTTCTCTAAAACAGGCTATAGGCTCATCAAGTCAGAACAGTAGGCTAAATTATGAGGGAGGTTAGGGGCCAAAGTATTAGGGTGAGACACATGGGCTACTAACAGCTTACTACACAACATACACTTAGTATTACTTTCTTAGCTACAGTATACAGTGAGGGAAAAAAGTATTTGATCCCCTGCTGATTTTGTACGTTTGCCCACTGACAAAGACATGATCAGTCTATAATTTTAATGGTAGGTTTATTTGAACAGTGAGAGACAGAATAACAACAAAATCCAGAAAAACGCATGTCAAAAATGTTATAAATTGATTTGCATTTTAATGAGGGAAATAAGTATTTGACCCCTCTGCAAAACATGACTTAGTACTTGGTGGCAAAACATTTCTTGTAGTTGGCCACCAGGTTTGAACACATCTCAGGAGGTATTTTGTCCCACTCCTCTTTGCAGATCTTCTCCAAGTCATTAAGGTTTCGAGGCTGACGTTTGACAACATGAACCTTCAGCTCCCTCCACAGATTTTCTATGGGATTAAGGTCTGGAGACTGGCTAGGCCACTCCAGGACCTTAATGTGCTTCTTCTTGAGCCACTCCTTTGTTGCCTTGGCCATGTGTTTTGGGTCATTGTCATCCTGGAATACCCATCCACGACCCATTTTCAATGCCCTGGCTGAGGGAAGGAGGTTCTCACCCAAGATTTGACGGTACATGGCCCCGTCCATCGTCCCTTTGATGTGGTGAAGTTGTCATGTCCCCTTAGCAGAAAAACACCCCAAAAGCATAATGTTTCCACCTCCATGTTTGACGGTGGGGATGGTGTTCTTGGGGTCATAGGCAGCATTCCTCCTCCTCCAAACACGACGAGTTGAGTTGATGCCAAAGAGCTCGATTTTGGTCTCATCTGACCACAACACTTTCACCCAGTTCTCCTCTGAATCATTCAGATGTTCATTGGCAAACTTCAGACGGGCCTGTATATGCACTTTCTTGAGCAGGGGGACCTTGCGGGCGCTGCAGGATTTCAGTCCTTCACGGCGTAGGGTGTTACCAATTGTTTTCTTGGTGACTATGGTCCCAGCTGCCTTGAGATCATTGACAAGATCCTCCCGTGTAGTTCTGGGCTGATTCCTCACCGTTCTCATGATCATTGCAACTCCACGAGGTGAGATCTTGCATGGAGCCCCAGGCCGAGGGAGATTGACAGTTATTTTGTATTTCTTCCATTTGCGAATAATCGCACCAACTGTTGTCACCTTCTCACCAAGCTGCTTGGCGATGGTCTTGTAGCCTGACATCCTTGGAGAGCTCGTTGGTCTTGGCCATGGTGGAGAGTTTGGAATCTGATTTATTGATTGCTTTTGTGGACAGGTGTCTTTTATACAGGTAACAAGCTGAGTTTAGGAGCACTCCCTTTAAGAGTGTGCTCCTAATATCAGCTCGTTACCTGTATAAAAGATACCTGGGAGCCAGAAATCTTTCTGATTGAGAGGGGGTCAAATACTTATTTCCCTCATTAAAATGCTAATCAATTTATAACATTTTTGACATGCGTTTTCTGGATTTTTTTTGTTGTTATTCTGTCTCTCACTGTTCAAATAAACCTACCATTAAAATTATAGACTAATCATGTCTTTGTCAGTGGGCAAACGTACAAAATCAGCAGGGGATCAAATACTTTTTTCCCTCACTGTACATATCTCCCTGACATATTACATAATTTATGCAGCAGCATACAATACATTTTTGGACTCACGTTGTTGTGCTGTAATCACTTGAACAGGAAGGTCACGCGGCGGTCCTTCTTGTAGGCTCTAAAAAGTGGCACGAAATCCCGAATTATTTTGCGTATTTTCCCAGTCGGAGCTAGTTTTATCGGAGTTCCCAGTCACTAGATCACGATGAGACAAGGAGATCCTGGCTGGCCAAACCCTCCCCTAACCCGGACGACGCTGGGCCAATTGTGCGCCGCCTCATGGGTCTCCCAGTCACAGCCGGCTGTGACACAGCCTAGGATCGAACCCGGGGCAGTGTCGCCTTAGTACTCATCGTTGAATTTGCAATTTCCAACTTGTTGCGTAATGTTTGTGTCCAATGGCCGATGAGCACCGATACGTTTTATCTATAATTTCTCTTCATATGACAGGATTGAAAAGGATTTGCCAGTAGATTGCCTGCCGACTTGATGCATGATGATGACTGCTTGTCTAGCTTGCTAGCTAAGATTTTGAAAGTATGATGTTGACATGATCAGTCCAATCAAAGCTACGGTAGATATAACGTGATTTGACGTCATTTTATCTGTGGCAAATGACCTTGAGCCTTCTTGGATGGGCACTTCTAATGTAAGTCTATGGCAGCACCCAAGGGGCTGCCCTGAATGACGCGTCGCCACTGGATATGGGGCTATTTCCAATTTACCACATCACAATCACAAGCATTTAATTTAATTCAATATATTGTTTTATTGTTGGGTATACAGTGCCTTGCAAAAGTATTCATCCCTCTTGGCGTTTTTCCTATTTTGTTGCATTACAACCTATAATTTAAATGTATTTTTATTTGGATTTCATGTAATGGACATACACAAAATAGTCCAAATTGGTGAAGTGGAATGAAAAAAATAACTTGTTTCAGAAAATTCTAAAAAATAAATAACGGAAAAATGGTGCGTGCATATGTATTCACCCCCTTTGCTATGAAGCCTCTAAATATGATCTGGCGCAACCAATTACCTTCAGAAGTCACATAATTAGTTAAATAAAGTCCACCTGTGTGCAATCTAAGTGACATGATCTCAGTATATATATACCTGTTCTGAAAGGCCCCAGAGTCTGCAACACCACTAAGCAAGGGGCACCACCAAGCAAGCGGCACCATGAAGACCATGGAGCTCTCCAAACAGGTCAGGGACAAAGTTGTGGAGAGTACAGATCAGGGTTGGGTTATAAAAAAATATCTGAAACTTTGAACATGCCACGGAGCACCATTAAATCCATTATTGAAAAATGGAAAGAATATGGCACCACAACAAACCTGCCAAGAGAGGGCCGCCCACCAAAACTCACAGACCAGGCAAGGAGGGCATTAATCAGAGAGGCAACAGAGACCAAAGATAACCCTGAAGGAGCTGCAAAGCTCCACAGCGGAGATTGGAGTATCTGTCCATAGGACCACTTTAAGCCGTACACTCCACAGAGCTGGGCTTTACGGAAGAGTGGCCAGAAAAAAGCCATTGCTTAAAGAAAGAAATAAGCAAACACGTTTGGTGTTCACCAAAAGGCATGTGGGAGACTCCCCAAACATATGGAAGAAGGTACTCTGGTCAGATGAGACAAAAATTGAGCTTTTTGGCCATCAAGGAAAACGCTATGTCTGCCGCAAACCCAACACCTCTCATCACCCCGAGAACACCATCCCCACAGCGAAGCATGGTGGTGGCAGCATTATGCTGTGGGGAAGGTTCACCTTCCAGCAGGACAATGACCCTAAGCATACTACTAAAGCAACACTTGTGTTGTTTAAGGGGAAACATTTACATTTCTTGGAATGGCCTAGTCAAAGCCCAGACCTCAATCCAATTGAGAATCTGTGGTATGACTTAAAGATTGCTGTACACCAGCGGAACCCATCCAACTTGATGGAGCTGGAGCAGTTTTGCCTTGAAGAATGTGCAAAAATCCCAGTGGCTAGATGTGCCAAGCTTATAGAGACATACCCCAAGAGACTTGCAGCTGTAATTGCTGCAAAAGGTGGCTCTACAAAGTATTGACTTTGGGGGGGGTGAATAGTTATGCACGCTCAAGTTTACAGTTTTTTTGTCTTATTTCTTGTTTGTTTCACAAAAAAATGTATTTTGCATCTTCAAAGTAGTAGGCATGTTGTGTAAATCAAATGATACAAACCCCCAAAAAATACATTTTAATTCCAGGTTGTAAGGCAACAAAATAGGAAAAATGCCAAGGGGGGTGAATACTTTCGCAAGCCACTGTAAGCTGGTTGTTGGTTTATGTGACTGAATATGATCAAACACATACTTTTCTTTTGAGTGCTTGTACAGTGCCTTCAAAAAGTACTCATACCCATTACCTATTCCACATTTTTGTGTTACAACCCAATTCAAAATATATATTTCTCACCCATCTACACACAAATGTATTGCAAATAACCATGCTTGAAAATATGAAGAGTGGTATTGGAAAACCTCCCTGGTCTTTGTGGTTGAATCTGTTTGAAATTCACTGTTCGACTGAGGGACCTTACATATAATTGTATGTGTGGGGTACAGAGATGAGGTAGTCATTTAAAAATCATGTTAAACACTATTATTGCACGCAGAGTGAGTCCATG
This sequence comes from Coregonus clupeaformis, assembly GCF_020615455.1. Lineage (NCBI taxonomy): Eukaryota > Metazoa > Chordata > Actinopteri > Salmoniformes > Salmonidae > Coregonus > Coregonus clupeaformis. Next base: position 149,304 of record NW_025534285.1, read on the forward strand.
CAACTTATTATGTGACTTGTTAAGCACATTTTTACTCCTGAACTTACTTAGGCTTACCATAACAAAGGAGTTGAATACTTATTGACTCAAGACATTTTAGCTTTTCATTTTTTATTAACTTTTAAAATGTCAACTTTTACATTATGGGGTTTTGTGTGTAGGCCAGTGCCAAAAACATCTCAATTTAATCAATTTTAAATTCAGGCTGGAACACAACAAAATGTGAGCGATTGAGCCTGTTGTTTGGAGTGCCAGATTGGTGGGGTTGGCACTTTGGGACTATTCCATTTCTTCCTTTAGATCAGGTGAGATCAATCAAGTGTAGCTAATGTATTTGACAGAAAAACAAATACTTGAACCCTGGTCTGATATGGGGCTATTTCCTAGTTAACACATCACAATAAGAATGTCATGAAATATGTTTTTATTGTTGGATATATATATTTATTATTCAGTATTTTGTTTTAATGTTTCTCCCTCTTGAGTGGATATCTTAATGACATCCAGAGACAAACCCATGTCCCCGATAGAACTGATCCTCTCTTGCCCACAGCTCTCACAAACACAGGTGGACATTGCTTCTTTTTGTTGTTTTATTATTCTGCATAAAAATGTTATAAAAAATATTCTGGGTTAAAACTCATGAAGGGAATAGAGATACAGTCATATAGAATTCCTTTTTCTATGGATACAGTATTACAAACTCAATAAGCGGTAATGACTCAATGTTGCCACAATATAGGGATTTTTAGTTCAGGTAACGCATTGCTTTTGACATAACACAACCTCAGTTCTTGTAGGACCTGCATTTGAAATATATTAAAAACTAATATTAACATCCTTATCATAGTACATAGCACTGGCTATTTCATATTTGATCTACAACAGTAAAATGCTCCATTGGGGGCAGGCTTTTCATTGATCCTGTTAATGAGGTGAGGGAATCCACCTTGCACAAATTATGACTTTGTTTTTCCAAATGTTTTTTTAAGGAAATCTTTCAACAGGGTCAAAAGACATTGGGGGTGGAGTTTTTAGACAGAAAATTGCCTGTTGATTATCTGTTATGGTAGTTAGCTGTCACAATTGTATTAGATGTACCAATGCAGCGTAAGTAGCAACCATGATCATCATTACCACAATCTAAAAAGACATTGATATACAAACACTTGTAGTGTACAGTAGTAGTAGTTACAAAATAACAGTGATGACATTGAATGCATTTGAATAATCTCTCACAATACTTCCACACACAAGAAGCTAAACAAAAAATGATCAACTCTACAGCCTGTACAATAGCACAAAACGACAATAACAATATTCTTGACAGATGTGTTAAAAAAAAATAAAAAATAAAGCTTTTATGTAAAGCGTGCCATAAATTATTAAACAGGTTATCAAAAATATTGTCGTCCCTGGGACTAGAGTGATATCATGGAAACGTTTGGAGTGCCTTTTGGTTTCCGTCTTCTGGTTTGGTTCGGTCAAGCAAAAGTCCCTCCTCCATGAGTCTACAACAATAAACAAATGGAGTGTTAAACTTTACATTGTCTTCATCAGCATCATCATTTTGGGTGTATGACTCTAGATTATGGAGGTAAGTGAATGTATTCTCTGTTGGAAAAGTTTTGTTAACTCACCATGGGCTTCATCTCACGACCGTCTCCATCTGCCTCGGGCCGATCCCTTCCCACCATTTTTTTACTGTTCTCTACAAACTCCTAGAGAGAGAGAAAGAGGGTGAATGTGTGTGTTGGGTGTTGAGATAACAAGGCTATTCACCATATAGATTATTCACCATATAGAAATGGAGTAAAAGGCTCGCTAATACCGATACACTGGAATGTTAGTGTGGATAATGGAACAGAGACATATACTGTAAAAGGCTACGTCCCAATTCACCACCCTTCTCCCAAAGTGGGCACAACATGAATTTAACATGGAAACTCCCTCTAGCCAACGATTACACCAGAGGAAAAGGCAAAGTGAGAGGGATAACTGGGCCCGAAATGGGTCTTCTCTAGCAGATGGTGTTTTTGAGGGTTTTTTCGCTAATCAATCAAAGAGTTTTTGTATGGAATTTTGTAGGAGCGTCGAATTTGGTTAACAAAAAATTGTGTGGCTTATTTACTACGTGAGGCTTATTTGATCTAATAGAAGTGTCGTAATGCTTAGGTTGTTACTATTGTACTGATACAAGTAGGACATGTTACATCCCGGCAACTTTGAGAAAAAACACTTTATATCGGAGTTGTGCCTGTTGTTCACACACGTATCTGCCCTCTCATTGGCTACAATGGCCCCACCTGTTCTTGCCACGTCCGACTGCCTTCCATTTTTGAAGACATTTCATTTTATTGTTAGAGCGGCCACTTGAGTATCTGGTCAATATTATTATTATAATTATTATAATTATTATTATTATTATTATCTGTGATTACGCCAATCCATTGCTTTTAACCATGACTGGTGGAGAATCGGGACGCAGCCATAGTCTCCCACCCAGCCTCGCCTCCCGTCCCCTCACCATTAGGGCCTTGTCCATGTAGAACTCTCGGCCGGGGCTGCCATCGTTGTGCTTGGTGTCCACGGCGAAGCAGAGGAATAGAACGTCCACCACGATCTCAAAGACAGACAGGAAGCAGTGGGCCACCAGCCAGGAGAACAGGCAGACGATGAGCAGGGGCAACACCCACACCGTGTAGTCCCGCTGGTAGTTGAGAGACAATACACCCACGAACGCAGTGCAGGAGACGATCAGTACCTGGACACACACACAGACACACACACACACGAAGCGAAAGATGGACAAAACGGGGGGGTGGGAAAGGGAGAAAAGAGGAAAGAGGAAGAAAGAGAGGGAGAAAGATAGATAGTGAGCGATTGAAAAAAAGAGTACGACCGTGAGGGTTTGAATAGTATTAGAATGCTTGTAAAATAAACACAAATAATGAACTGACAATAAAGAATCCTAAAATGCTGTCGCTATGCGGCCGCTACCTTTCCCAGGAAGAGGACAAAGTCCCCCACGGTGTTGATGGTGGCCACTCTGAGGGCATTCTCTACCAGGATGACGAAGGCGTCGCGCGCCGACGTACAGAAACTGGTGCTGTTGATCGCTGTGGCCGTGTACGCGTTCTGTGATGAACAGGAGACAGGAGTATCATCAATAACAATGTGTGAATACTGTCATCTTGGAATGAGTCTCCATTGTAAAATAGATTGTTGTCAATGATATAACATATGTAATAGTAAGAATAATCAACATCTCACATGACAATCAATCTGATTCTGATCGAACACTTACTTGATTCAGGTATGTTAGACACTTCTTCAGGCACCACAAGCAGCAGATGCAGGCTTTCAGCATACAGCGAGCACAGGCATTTTCCTACAAACAGAAAATACATTCAGCTTCAGTTCTCCACCCTCTAGCTTGACTTGACAAACTGGTGGTTGGTATAAGTCAAAGTGAGTATGTTTAAAAAGCACAATCTGGGATATTTCTTGCTTCTTAATTAAATGATCAAATCTGCTAAGACTGCCACTGTTCATCCCAATGTGGAATTAGAACGGTTGCTGTTAATGTCTGAAAACCTTCCATACACCTGCAATAGGTCCTTGTTTAACATTTCTGATTCACACTTTTTCTACCTAAACCAGTAAAAAAAAATGAGAACACTCCTGTTTAAACTGTTCAACCTTGTTTTATTTTAAATGGTAAAACAATGTATCAAGAATGAAGTGAGAGATCAGCCATACGAAGGGTTAATTCTGTTCCAGAGCAACATTGGGTGGGATACACCTACTACTGTATGTTGTGCACATGAGCAAACACCTTCAAACTCTTCAGAAAAGTATCTTAAAAACAGCTACGCTGAGTCTCCGGTGTTTTTTTAATACTATAGAACAGAAGAAAAAAAAAAAAACAGAGAAAGCGCCCACACTGTTTTAAACAGACACAGGTGAGTAGAGAATTACAAGGATGGGTGAAGAAATGTTACCTGTGTACATTTTATGGTAATCTCCTGTTTTGTAATTTTTTTTTTTTATCTACAGTACCTATGTTTAACTATATTTAGTAAATTTACTAATTTCTATTGTATGTTGTATGGTTAAACAACTTTAATCAAGATTGGTTAGTATACCTTAATGCCCTGTTGACAATGGCACTGAAACTATCGAGAGTCATTACAGGAAATGGAATAGGCTCCGTTAAAATATATAATGTTTTATTGACTGATTGATTATAATCCGGAGCCTTTTATTATTTTGATCTGAAGTTTTTCCAGAGAGTGTTTGCCTCAATTTTCTAAATAAAAACGTTGAACTTCAACTCTGCTTTACAGTTTCGACTTTGCGCTCTCTCTAGATATGGCTTCTTCCAGCAGTCTCCTGTCTGAAGATCAGTTCATGTGCTCTATCTGTCTGGATGTGTTCACTGAGCCAGTCACCACTTCATGTGGACACAGCTTCTGCATGGCCTGTGTCACAAAGTATTGGGATAGCAATGACCTGTGGCAGTGTCCACTGTGTCAGGAGAAATTCTCCAAACGACCTAAGCTTTGTGTCAACACAACCTTCAAAGAGGTTGTAAATCATTTTAAAAGGATGAGAGAAAGAGGTAGAGATGGGTCCCCTCCTAAACCTAAAATAGTGCCCTGTGATGTCTGCACTGGGAGGAAGCGCAAGGCCCTAAAGTCCTGCCTGGTGTGTCAGACCTCTTACTGTGAGACTCACCTGGAGCCTCATCAGATAGCCCCACCCTTAAAGAGACACAAACTGATCGACCCTGTGGTGAACCTAGAAGACAGGATGTGTAAGAAGCATGACAGACTCCTGGAGATGTTCTGTAGGACTGACCAGACATGTGTGTCAGTTCTGCACTGAGGCAGACCACAAGACTCATGACACTGTCTCTATAGAGGAAGAGTGTGGAGAGAGGAAGGCTCAGCTGGGGAAAACTGAGGCAGAAGTGCAGCAAATTATCCAGGAGCGACTGCAGAATGTTAAAGAGATCAAACTCTTAGTAGATCTCAGCAAGAGAGATAGCAGAGAGCGTGCAGTTCTTCAGTACTCTGGTGAAAAGCCAGACTGAGCTTGTTGAAGCAGAAAGCAGTAGAGGCACCAGGCTGAAGGGTTCATTAAAGAGCTGGAGCAGGAAATCGCTGAGATCAGTGTTCACAGTGATCTGTGTGTGGGGACTGTGAGGAGAGCTGTGTCTCAGCTGGAGAAGACACTGAATAAAGAGATGGAGAAGCTGCCTGAAGTCAAACTGAAGAGGATTCAGCAGTATGCAGTGGATGTGACTCTGGATCCTGATACAGCAAACCCCTGGCTCATCCTGTCTGAAGATGGCAAACAAGTAAGACTTGGAAACACGCCACATAATCTTCCTGACAATCCAAAAAGGTTTGATCGTTATGCCATGACCAAAAAGGATGGCTTCTCCTCAGGGAGATTTTACTATGAGGTGACGGTTAAGGGGAAGACTGACTGGGATGTAGGAGTGGCCAGAGAGTCCATAGACAGGAAGGGGAAAATCATACTGAGCCCTGAGAATGGACTCTGGACTGTGTTCCACAGTCATCCCCTCTCCCCTGAGAGAGGCCCCCAGAAGGTTGGGGTGTTTTGTGGACTGTGGAGGAGAGTCAGGTCTCCTTTTATGATGTGGAGGCCAAGTCTCATATCTACTCTTCCACTGTCTGCACCTTTAAAGATAAACTCTTTGCATGGTTTGGGATGAGTCGGACGGCAGAGTGAAGGAAAAGCAGCCAACAAGTGCTCAGCATATGTGGGAACTCCTTCAAGACTGTTGGGAAAGCATTCCAGGTGAAGCTGGTTGAGAGAATGCCAACGGTGTGCAAAGCTGTCATCAAGGCAAAGGGTGGCTATTTGAAGAAATATATTTTTTTTGGTTACTACATGATTCCATATGTGTTATTTCATAGTTTTGATGTCTTCACTATTATTCTACAATGTAGAAAATAGTAAAAAATAAAAAGATAAAAAAACTTTAATGAGTAGGTGAGTCCAAACCTTTGACTGGTACTGTATTTTCATTAGATAAGCGTTCAACCCCCTGAGTCAATATGTGTTAGAATCATCTTTTGCAGCGATTACAGCTGTTAGTCTTTATGGGTAAGTTTCTAAGAGCTTTGCAAACCTGGATTGTACAATATTTGCCATTATTCTTTGGAAAAAAATTCAAGCGCTTTAAAGTTCGTTGTTGATCATTGCTAGACAACCATTTTCAAGTCTTGCCTTAGATTTTCAAGCCGATTTAAGTCAAAACTGTAACTAGGCCACTCAGGAACATTCAATGTCGTCTTGGTAAGTAACTCTAGTTTATATTTGTCTCCCAGTTTCTTTTGGAAAGCAGACTGAACCAGGTTTTCCTCTAGGACTTTGCCTGTGCTTAGCTCAATTCATTTTATTTTTATTCTAAAAAAATCCCTAGTCCTTGCCGATGACATGCATACCCATAACATGATGCAGCCACCACCATGCTTGAAAATATGAAGAGTGGTACTCAGTGATGTGTTGTGTTGGATTTGCCCCAAACATAATGCTTTGTATTCAGGACAAAAAGTTAAATTACTTTACTACCTTACTACAAACAATATTGGTATTCTGTACAGGCTTCCTTCTTTTCACTCTGTCATTTAGGTTAGTATTGTGGAGTAACTACAATGTCGTTGATCCATCCTCAGTTTTCTCCTATCACAGCCATTTAACTCTGTAACTGGTCACCATTGGCCTCATGGTGAAATCCCTGAGCGGTTTCTTTCCTCTCCGTCAACTTTATAGTGACTGGATGTATTGATACAGCATCCAAAGTGTAATTAATAACTTCACCATGCTCAAAGTGATATTCAATGTCTGCTTTGGGTGCCATTCTTTGTGAGGCATTGGAAAACCTCCCTAGTCTTTGTCGTTGAATCTGTGCTTGAAATTCACTGCTCGACTGAGGGACCTTACAGATAATTGTATGTGTGGGGTACAGACATGGGGTAGTCATTCAAAAATCATGTTAAACACCATTTTGCCATGGGGTGTAGAGAAGATTTAGCAATTTTATAACTAATTACATGCAATTCTACTGATTTTGCCATGATACCAATTTTAGATCGCTAGCTGCTAAACTAACTTAGCAATCAAAAAATGTTTGGGGACATGGGCTAATTAAAGTGGAACTGACAGCGTTTTAACTACTTTGCAGATATGAAACAAACAGATAAGAGGTTTTAAAAATAGATTCTATTTTACTCAAAATTCCATGACGCAGAGTAAGGCATGGTTGGCAAAATAGATGGATGCAGTTCAATGGATGATTAATATAATTCCCCAATACATTTATTGGTAGTAAAAAAAAAATATTGCTATCAGGTTGTAAATCACAGCTGGCCTGGTACCTTGTTTGCTGTCTCCACCCATTCGGGATGCACTGTTTGTTTCAATGACTCAATATTTTGGACAAAAACTGACAAATGTAACTAAGTCTGGGAATGTCAATACAATCAAACTGGCAAGGGCAATGATCACAAGTCAGTCATAACGTGCCTAATAGGCTAGCGTATCTATTTATGTAGCTATTTATTTAGTAAGCTAAAAACAAGGAGCCTAACATTAGCTAGCTAGCTAGCTAGCTGCTGGGAGGATGTCATGTCATTGGACGAGTGGGTGAGTGGCCCGACTTTTTCCCCTCATATCATTTTTCGGTGGCTACAGATAGAGATGCAGGTGTCAATTGGTTAGCTAGAAAAAATTGTGAATCACTTTGCTAGCTAGCTAGCTACGCTGAACTTGAACGACTTATCCACAGATAGCATGAATATCTCTTAGTTGTCAATTAAATGCATTTGGCATCGATCATATGGGCGGGCAAGCAGTTCCCATTCAGTTGTCAAAACGTGGGTTGGTACAAGCATGCATTGGCAGGCAAGCTGCAGAAGGCCGAGCAGGCTACTATTCCCCATCGTTTATCAGTGCAATTTTGACAGGCTGAGAAAGTTTGATAGGGTTTATCTACTCTTGCTTCGTTGGATTTTAGCTCTTCTCGCTCTGGCTAACATTAGTTGTTGATCTCAGGTAGGGAGAGATAGCCTACCTGTTCATGGTTGTTTGATCAATAGGACTGCAGACCGCAATTCTGGGCGTTCCTGCACGTTGGCATTCCTACATCTGCAGGAACGCCCCCCCAATCGAGCATCCCATTGGTTCCTGCATGAACATTGGTTTCTGCATGAGCGCCCTCCCTCGAGCACATCTTCATGCTTGTGTGACACTTTTGAATGTGGGTCAAAAGGGAAATAAAAGTAGTATGAGTTTTTTCGCCCCCGCCTGCTGTGTACCGGAGTCGGTAGACAGTGTCCTTCGCCCCCACCTGCTGTGTACCGGAGTCGGTAGACAGTGTCCTTCGCTCCCTCCTGCTAAACACCTGCCCTCACCGTCGTTAACTGAACTATGCGAAAACAGTGCCCAACAGGCAGGGGCGAAGTCACTGCTCAATAGATATAAATTGTCCAGGCCACTTTTATGCCTATTTTAGATTATGGGGATATTATCTATATGCATGGAGCAGCTTCTACACTTAAACCACTAGATGCTGTTTTCCATTGTGCCCTTAGATAATTTACTGGTCATGGTTATAGAACTCACCATTGTGTTTTGTATCAAAAAGTGGGTTGGGTCTCTTTGCATGTAAGGAGAGTGCAGCATTTTCTTGTGTTTATCTAGAAAGAACTCATGCAGAAACGTCCTATGCATCTATCATCATGAATTCAATTTAAGATTTACAAATTACCAAACACGGTCTCAGGCTTGGACAACCCTGGAGGCCCCTTTGGTCTCCACAGAGATGGGTAATGCTGCTTTTAGTTTTTTTTGCGCCCTTTATGTGGAACAACTTACAGAGCTCTCTGAAATGAGATGTTCTGGTCCCCCTTGGTCAGTTCAGAGTATTGATTGGAAAGACCTCTATGTTGATACATTTGTCTGTTTTTCTTAATATGTTTTGTAATTTTGTATATTGTATGCGTTTGATGTATTTATGCAGGGCTCATCAGTAAAAGAGACCCTGGTCTCAGTATGACTTCCCTGTGTATATAAAGGTTAAAAAAAATTGAAAGAACATGTATATTAAGATTATAAAGTACTAGAGAACAATTTAATTCATCATTATTATTATCTTTATTTAATTTTTACCCCCTTTTTCTTCCCAATTTCGTGATTTTGTCTCATCACTGCAACTCCCCAAGGGGGCTCGGGAGAGGCGAAGGTCGAGTCATGCGTCCTCCGAAACATGACCCGCCAAACCGCGCTTCTTAACACCCGCTCGCTTAACCCTGTAGTCCCCTGTAGCTCAGTTGGTAGAGCATGGCGCTTGCAACGCCAGGGTTGTGGGTTCGTTTCCCACGGGGGGCCAGTATGAAAATGTATGCGCTCACTAACTGTAAGTCACTCTGGATAAGAGCGTCTGCGAAATGACAACATTTTAAAATGTTAACCCAGAAGCCAGCTGCACCAGTGTGTCGGAGGAAACACCGTTCAACTGTCGACTGAAGTCAGCTTGCAGGCGCTCGGTGCATTTGAACCAATGGAATTGTCCCAAAAGTGCAAAGTACGCCCATCTTAGCTACAGTACAATGCCTGCTTTATTGGTCCATTTGCTCGGCTACTGCCATTTAAACCCGTCTGTCCTGTATTAGTTAATTTTACTATTTCCAGCTCTTCCGCCACAATGAGTCGCTAGAGCACGATGAGCCAAGTAAAGCCCCCCCCGGCCAAACCCTCCCCTAACCCTGACGACGCTGGGGTAATTGTGCGCCGCACTATGGGACTCCCGGTCACAGCCGATAATGACACAGCCTGGGATCGAACCCCAGGCTGTAGTGAAGCCGCAACACTGCAATGCAGTGCCTTAGACCGCTGCGCCACTCGGGAGGCCCTTTAATTATGAATTCTATGTGATTTATAATGACATAGGGCAAAGAAAACTAAGTTTTGACATACATTTTGTAGCGCCCTCTTGAATTGCCCCGTTTCTCTCAACATTCTAGAGCAGTGTGTGAACACCCTACATACTCTGCCTTTGAACTGATTGTGAATGTAAGTGATATAGCTGAATGAGATTAAGGACGTACTTTTCCTTTCAGCTGGTTGTGGATGTAGGTGAGGATGAGGCGAGGGATCTCCACCAGGGTGATGATGAAGGAGCCTTTGGCCACGGTGCCCAGGTGGTAGCGGGCAAGACGCAGCATAGACGACACGATGGGGGTCATGGGCAGTTGAGATTTATTCCTGATGTCCACCACAGGATAGAGGAAAAGATGAAGAGTTGGAAATAGTCCAATTAACTGATACAGGACAGACTTGGGTTTAAACAGTATTATCCGTGCAAATAGACCAATAAAGCAGGCATTGTACTGTAGCTAAGATGGGCGTACTTTGCACTTTTGGGACAATTCCATTGGTTCAAATGCACCAGGCAATCAAGTGCAGCTAACGTATTTGACAGAAAAAAACAATATTTTGGACCCAGGTATGATACGGGATATTAGTAAACACATCACAAGCATGCCATTACATTTATTACATTTCATCACATAGCATTTCATCACATTACAACACTCTCTCCTGACCTGGTGAAGTAGTAGGTGACCACAGCTCCGGCCACGGTCATCTGCTGGCAGGCCAGGATGAACTGACTGATCCAGATGAGGCCCACAGCGTGGTACCACACCATGTACTGGAGTGGACCTGACATTTGATACTCCACCAACCCTGTCTCCTCACTCTGCACAGGGCTACCTGTAGGGGTTACACACAGACAGGGTTAGAGGTCGCTCTGCACAGGGCTACCTGTAGGGGTTACACACAGACAGGGTTAGAGGTCACTCTGCACAGGGCTACCTGTAGGGGTTACACACAGACAGGGTTAGAGGTCGCTCTGCACAGGGCTACCTGTAGGGACACACAGCTAAGGTTAGGGGTCAATCTTCTTGTTCTTTACAGGGTTCCCTACAGCCAGGTTTAGGGGTAGGCTGATCTCCTCTGATCTGCAAGGCATTCAAGGATCATGATTTTGTGCCTGGAAAGCTCCTGATTTCAAATTTTTTTTATTTTCATTCATAAATTGATTGGAGTCAAATATAATACAGCAAGATGGCACCATTTTGCAACAACAAACACTGCAGCTCGGATGAGTTTGATGGACTCTCTTTTTTAATGTTATCTAGTTTATCAAACTCTAATCTGAATAACATCCAGGAAGAGCTAAAAAGGTAGGCACAGGAAAATATTAGGCAGACAAATTGTACAAAAACATGACGCTTGGTTGTATTTGACGTTGCTCTGGTGTTGTTGTTGATGAGGGAGAATATGAATGTAGTGGGTAGATTTCAGAGACCTTTTCTTTGACTGTGTGCCCGAGCTGCCACCCACAGCACCAGACTGACCCAAGAATCTAAATAAGAGTGGGTGTCGAGTCATACCACTCTAGCTGTGCGCTTTCACTTCCAAAATGTCACAGGACTACATAGAATTAGGAATTAGAATACTAGAATGGACATGAACCTTGTTATGATGGTCCTAATGTCACCCATGTTGGTTAGCCATGGTTTGCCAGTGCTGTGATAAGATAGTGTGTAAAACAATGAATGTGAAGAATTGATCTGCACTGTATGTGTGTTAACTAGCCAGACAGTAGGTAGAGGAATGTTTCCATTAATGTTTCTAATTAACTGCCAGTATGCCAACATTCCATTCAAACAATGCAGTCAATCCACAGTCCTACACTGGCTCAAATCAGTTGATGATGGGCCTTAGACAAGTTGTAAATGCAACAAGTACTGATATTGCGCATGGTTACATGCACACAATAAGACAATTATTGTGGATAGTCAGATTAATACACTGAACAAAAATATAAACGCAACAATTTCAAAAATTTTACTGAGTTACAGTTCATGGATTTCACATGACTGGGCAGGGGAGCAGCCATGGGTTGGCCTGGGAGGGCATAGGCCCACCCACTGGAGAGCCAGGCCCAGCCAAACAGAATATGTTTTTTCCCCACAAAAGGGCTTTATTACAGAAATAAATACTCCTCAGTTTCATCAGCTGTCCGGGTGGCTGGTCTCAGACAATCCCGCAGGTGAAGAAGCTGGATGTGGAGGTCTGGGCTGGGGTGGTTACATGTCGTCTGCGGTTGTGAAGCCGGTTGGACATACTGGCTAATTCTCTAATTCTCTAAAAGCACGCAAATTGCACGCTCCCTCAAAACTTGAATCATGTGGCATTATGTTGTGTGACAAAACTGCACATTTTAGAGTGGCCTTTTATTGTGCCCAGCACAAGGTGCACCTGTGTAATGATCATGCTGTTTAATCAGCTTCTTGATATGCCACAACTGTCAGGTGGATGGATTATCTTGGCAAAGGAGAACTGCTCAGTAACAGGGATGTAAACCAATTTGTGCACAAAATTTGAGAGAAAAAAACTTTTTGTGCATATGGAAAATTTCTGCCCTCTTATTTCAGCTCATGAAACATGGGACCAACACTTTACATGTTGCGTTTATATTTTTGTTCAGTATATAATAGCTTGTTTAAAACATTTACATGCTTTGCAAAAATAACGATTTCCCTAATAATACTGTTTACGTGGACACATTTGAAATCAGGCTACTTGATGGGACTTAAATAAATGCAGAAAAATCGTCTATCAAACTAAAGGTTCTACCAGTTACCATGTTATTTTTGCGAAGCCTATTTGATTCGGAGTTCGGACATATCAAATTTGTATGTGAAAACTATTTCTAAAATGCATACTTTCAGTTTTTCCGAACTCACTTCACTCACGGATAAGAGGGAGGCTTGCGCTATCAGTTCTGGCACATGCACACATCAAATACACAGCTGGAATGCCGATTAAGCTGTTTACATGTCCTAATAATTAGAAACATTAGAAAACCAGGTGTATTCGGCGTATGCTTACTTCGATTTTGACCTTACGCCGATTAAGATAAGCCGAGTAAGGCGTTTACATGACTATTTCCATTCTCTGCCTACTGCCATAATCCGTTTAATATCAAATTATTAGTGTGCATGTAAATGTACTCCTATAATAGCACTCACAGCTTTCTAAGAAAACAAAATCTGAGACATTTATGGTCCGTTTACATATAAAATCAGCAAAAAAGAAATGTCCTCGCACTGTCAACTGCATTTATTTTCAGCAAACTTAACATGTGTAAATATTTGTATGAACATAACAAGATTCAACAACAGACATAAACTGAACAAGTTCCACAGACATGTGGCTAACATAAATGGAATAATGTGTCCCTGAACAAAGGGGGGGGTTCAAAATCAAAAGTAACAGTCAGTATCTGGTGTGGCCACCAGCTGCATTAAGTACTGCAGTGCATCTCCTCCTCATGGACTGCACCAGATTTGCCAGTTCTTGCTGTGAGATGTTACCCTACTCTTCCACCAAGGCACCTGCAAGTTCCCTGACATTTCTGGGGGAAATGGCCCTAGCCCTCACCCTCCGATCCAACAGGTCCCAGACGTGCTCAATGGGATAGGGATCCGGGCTCTTCGCTGGCCATGGCAGAACACTGACATTCCTGTCTTGCAGGAAATCACTCACAGAACGAGCAGTATGGCTGGTGGCATTGTCATGCTGGAGGGTCATGTCAGGATGAGTCTGCAGGAAGGGTACCACATGAGGGAGGAGGATGTCTTCCCTGTAACACACCGCGTTGAGCTTGCCTGCAATGACAACAAGCTCAGTCCGATGATGTTGTGACACACCGCCCAAGACCATGACGGACCCTCCACCTCCAAATCGATCCCACTCCAGAGCGTAACGCTCATTCCTTCGACGAAAAAACCGTGAATCTGACCATCACCCCTGGTGAGACAAAACTGCGACTCGTCAGTGAAAAGCAAATTTTGCCAGTCCTGTCTGGTCCAGCGACAGTGGGTTTGTGCCCATAGGCGACGTTGTTGCCGGTGATGTCTGGTGAGGACCTGCCTTACAACAGGCCTACAAGCCCTCAGTCCAGCCTCTGTCAGCCTATTGCGGACAGTCTGAGCACTGATGGAGGGATTGTGCGTTTCTGGTGTAACTCTGGCAGTTGTTGTTGCCATCCTGTACCTGTCCCGCAGGTGTGATGTTTGGATGTACCGATCCTGTGTGGTCTGCCACTGCGAGGACGATCAGCTGTCCGTCCTGTCTCCCTGTAGCGCTGTCTTAGGCGTCTCACAGTACGGACATTGCAATTTATTGCCCTGGCCACATCTGCAGTTGTCATGCCTCCTTGCAGCATGCCTAAGGCACGTACACGCAGATGAGCAGGGACCCTGGGCATCTTTCTTTTGGTGTTTTTCAGAGTCAGTAGAAAGGCCTCTTTAGTGTCCTAAGTTTTCATAACTGTGACCTTAATTGCCTCCCGTCTGTAAGCTGTTAGTTTCTTAACGACCGTTCCACAGGTGCATGTTCATTAATTGTTTATGGTTCATTGAACAAGCATGGGACACAGTGTTTAAACCTTATACAATGAAGATCTGTGAAGTTATTTGGATTTTTACGAATTATCTTTGAAAGACAGGGTCCTGAAAAAGGGACGTTTATTTTTTGGCTGAGTTTATTTGAGAGTCTATTTATACAGACAATGTGTATAAAACGTGTAAAATGTATTTATAGGACAATATTTTAGGTTGACTATAATTCCATTACACAATTTCTGATGCATCACATACCTTACTTTTATTTTCCTGCATAAGTAAAGGCAGGAAATACATCACGTGCCTCTACTGCCATTCATTCTAATTAAACTGGTTTTGGATTTCTCCCTGACCAAGATGGCTGCCATTTTCACCCCATTATGGAACTGTTTCATTACATAGCCCCTTTAGTAATTTAATAGGATCTCTATGGTTAATCATCACATCACTAGCAGGATGAAAATAACCAAATACAGTATCCAAACTTTCCTAGTGACACAAGTCCACTACCTTATTCTTTTCTGGGGCATAAAATAATTGATACAAATCTGCAAAATGAAATGGTATGCTAGCCAAAATGGTCTATTTAGATGTAAATATCTCGGCTGAAAGGGGGAAAATAAAGACATTAACAAAATGTCTGTTTCACAATGTGACAAAGTTGTATTCTATTCTGACCTGTGGTTCCGAGGAAGAGGAGCACACCGAGCCAGGACACCCAGAAGAGCATGAGGCTGAGGAAGGTCCAGAAGGGCTGCAGGGCCAGCAGGGGCAGGTGAGTGAACACCTTGCCTGCCACGTGGAACAGGGTGATGGTCAGCGCCACGCGCTTCCTCATGAAGAACAGTAGCAGCAGCAGGATCACCTGAAAATGGGATATAGGATATGATGTATATATGCTGGGTATCAGTTACAGGATAGGGATGTGAATACATTTATTCAGTGCTAATTATCAAATGAAGATATGAGTACAGTGAGGGAAAAAAGTATTTGATCCCCTGCTGATTTTGTACATTTGCAATTTTTGTACATCTATATTTTAATGGTAGGTTTATTTGAACAATGAGAGACAGAATAACAACAACAAAAATCCAGAAAAACGCATGTTAGAAATGTATTTGCATTTTAATGAGGGAAATAAGTATTTGACCCCTCTGCAAAACATGATTTAGTACTTGGTGGCAAAACCCTTGTTGGCAATCACAGAGGTCAGACGTTTCTTGTAGTTGGCCACCAGGTTTGCACACATCTCCAGAGGGATTTTGTTCCACTCCTCTTTGCAGATCTTCTCCAAGTCATTAAGGTTGAGGCTGACGTTTGGCAACTCGAACCTTCAGCTCCTGCCACAGATTTTCTATGGGATTAAGGTCTGGAGCCTGGCTAGGCCACTCCATGACCTTAATGTGCTTCTTCTTGAGCCACTCCTTTGTTGCCTTGGCCGTGTGTTTTGGATCATTGTCAATCAATCAATCAATTTTATTTTATATAGCCCTTCTTACATCAGCTAATATCTCGAAGTGCTGTACAGAAACCCAGCCTAAAACCCCAAACAGCTAGTAATGCAGGTGTAGAAGCACGGTGGCTAGGAAAAACTCCCTAGAAAGGCGAAAACCTAGGAAGAAACCTAGAGAGGAACCAGGCTATGAGGGGTGGCCAGTCCTCTTCTGGCTGTGCCGGGTGGAGATTATAACAGAACCATGCCAAGATGTTCAAAAATGTTCTTAAGTGACAAGCATGGTCAAATAATAATCAGGAATAAATCTCAGTTGGCTTTTCATAGCCGATCATTAAGAGTTGAAAACAGCAGGTCTGGGACAGGTAGGGGTTCCATAACCGCAGGCAGAACAGTTGAAACTGGAATAGCAGCAAGGCCAGGCGGACTGGGGACAGCAAGGAGTCACCACGGCCGGTAGTCCCGACGTATGGTCCTAGGGCTCAGGTCTCTCAGTTGGCTTTTCATGCTGGAATACCCATCCACGACCCAATTTCAATGCCCTGGCTGAGGGAAGGAGGTTCTCACCCAAGATTTGACGGTACATGGCCCCGTCAATCGTCCCTTTGATGCGTGAAGTTGTCCTGTCCCCTTAGCAGAAAAACACCCCCAAAGCATAATGTTTCCACCTCCATGTTTGACGGTGGGGATGGTGTTCTTGGGGTCATAGGCAGCATTCCTCCTCCTCCAAACACGGCGAGTTGAGTTGATGCCAAAGAGCTCAATTTTGGTCTCATCTGACCACAACACTTTCACCCAGTTCTCCTCTCAATCATTCAGATGTTCATTGGCAAACTTCAGACGGGCCTGTATATGTGCTTTCTTGAGCAGGGGGACCTTGCTTGGGCGCTGCAGGATTTCAGTCCTTCACGGCGTAGTGTGTTACCAATTGTTTTCTTGGTGACTATGGTCCCAGCTGCCTTGAGATCATTGACAAGATCCTCCCGTGTAGTTCTGGGCTGATTCCTCACCGTTCTCATGATCATTGCAACTCCACGAGGTGAGATATTGCATGCAGCCCCAGGCCGAGGGAGATTGACAGTTCTTTTGTGTTTCTTCCATTTGCGAATAATCGCACCAACTGTTGTCACCTTCTCACCAAGCTGCTTGGCGATGGTCTTGTAGCCCATTCCAGCCTTGTGTAGGTCTACAATCTTGTCCCTGACATCCTTGGAGAGCTCTTTGGTCTTGGCCATGTTGGAGAGTTTGGAATCTGAATGATTGATTGCTTCTGTGGACAGGTGTCTTTTATACAGGTAACAAGCTGAGATTAGGAGCACTCCCTTTAAGAGTGTGCTCCTAATCTCAGCTCGTTACCTTATAAAAGACACCTGGGAGCCAGAAATCTTTCTGATTGAGAGGGTCAATTACTTATTTCCCTCATTAAAATGCAAATCAATTTATAACATTTTTGACATGCGTTTCTCTGGATTTTGTTGTTGTTATTCTGTCTCTCACTGTTCAAATAAACCTACCATTAAAATTATAGACTGATCATGTCTTTGTCAGTGGGCAAGCGTACAAAATCAGCAGGGGATCAAATACTTTTTTCCCCTCACTGTATGTAGGAATGGTGGGAATGCAGTGTTTTCCACTAGTGCCGACTGTCGGCTAAACAGCAGATTCCATCTCATTTTCAGCTGGCTACTTTTTACACTTATTTTAACTAGGCTACTTTTCAATTTGATAGTCAGAAAAAAAGTTAGCTGAGCCCTCTCCCGCTAGAATGAACAATATGCATCTTTTCACAAAGCGAGCAATGACAGGGAAACACCGCTGGTTTAACTTAACGTCGCAAAAATACGCCTGAGCAGAGGTCCCACTCTCGTTTTTCCAGGGAAACGGAAGTTATGTTAAATACTGTGTCCCTGAAAACCAGAAACATCCGCTTTCTGTGACAGTCTGCTGTCTGTCCTGCCTCCCAGTACCTGTGGTAAGTATGATTTGTGTGTGCTGTGTTTGTTTCATTAAAGAGCATGATGCTTCTTTCTTTCTCTGTGAGTTCATTTCAGGGCTCTACCGTGCAAGGTTACAGCCTTGTTCTAAAATTGATTAAATAGTTATTTCCTCATCAATCTACACACATTACCCCATAATAACAAAGCAAAAACAGGTTTAGAAGTTTTTGCTAATTTATTAAAAATAAAAAACTGAAATATCACATTTACATAAGTATTCAGACCCTTTACGCAGTATTTGTTGAAGCACCTTTGGCAGTGATTACAGCCTCGAAGTCTTCTTGAGTATGACGCTACAAGTTTGGCACACCTGTATTTGGGGAGTTTCTCCCATTCTTCTCTGCAGATCCTCTCAAGCTCTGTCAGGTTGGATGTTGAGCGTCGCTGCACAGCTATTTTCAGGTCTCTCCAGAGATGTTTGATAGGGTTCAAGTCCGGGCTCTGGCTGGGCCACTCAAGGACATTCAGAGACTTGTACCGATGCCACTCCTGCGTTGTCTTGGCTGTGGTCTGGTCTGAGAGTCTTTAGGTGCCTTTTGGCAAACTCCAAGTGGGCTGTCATGTGCCTTTTACTGAGGAGTTTCTTCCGTCTGGCCACTCTACCATAAATGCCTGATTGGTGGAGTGCTGCAGAGATGGTTGTCCTTCTGGAAGGTTCTCCCATCTCCACAGAGGAACACTGGAGCTCTGTCAGAGTGACCATTGGGTTCTTGGTCACCTCCCTGACCAAGGCCCTTCTCCCCCGATTACTCAGTTCGGCCGGGCGGCCAGCTCTAGGAAGAGTCTTGGTGGTTCCAAACTTCTTCCATTTAAGAATGATGGAGGCCACTGCGTTCTCGGGGACCTTCCCCATATCTGTGCCTCTACACAATCCTGTCTCGGAGCTCTACGGACAATTCCTTCGACCTCATGGCTTGGTTTTTGCTCTGACATGCACTGTCAACTGTGGGACCTTGTATACAGTGGGGGAAAAAAAGTATTTAGTCAGCCACCAATTGTGCAAGTTCTCCCACTTAAAAAGATGAGAGAGGCCTGTAATTTTCATCATAGGTACACGTCAACTATGACAGACAAATTGAGGGAAAAAAATCCAGAAAATCACATTGTAGGATTTTTAATGAATTTATTTGCTAATTATGGTGGAAAATAAGTATTTGGTCACCTACAAACAAGCAAGATTTCTGGCTCTCACAGACCTGTAACTTCTTCTTTAAGAGGCTCCTCTGTCCTCCACTCGTTTCCTGTATTAATGGCACCTGTTTGAACTTGTTATCAGTATAAAAGACACCTGTCCACAACCTCAAACAGTCACACTCCAAACTCCACTATGGCCAAGACCAAAGAGCTGTCAAAGGACACCAGAAACAAAATTGTAGACCTGCACCAGGCTGGGAAGACTGAATCTGCAATAGGTAAGCAGCTTGGTTTGAAGAAATCAACTGTGCAAGCAATTATTAGGAAATGAAAGCCATACAAGACCACTGATAATCTCCCTCGATCTGGGGCTCCACGCAAGATCTCACCCTGTGGGTCAAAATGATCCACAAGAACGGTGAGCAAAAATCCCCAGAACCACACGGGGGGACCTAGTGAATGACCTGCAGAGAGCTGGGACCAAAGTAACAAAGCCTACCATCAGTAACACACTACGCCGCCAGGGACTCAAATCCTGCAGTGCAAGACGTGTCCCCCTGCTTAAGCCAGTACATGTCCAGGCCCGTCTGAAGTTTGCTAGAGTGCATTTGGATGATCCAGAAGAGGATTGGGAGAATGTCATATGGTCAGATGAAACCAAAATATAACTTTTTGGTAAAAACTCAATTGGTCGTGTTTGGAGGACAAAGAATGCTGAGTTGCATCCAAAGAACACCATACCACTGTTTTTTTACATTTTTTACATTTTTAGTCATTTAGCAGACGCTCTTATCCAGGCGACTTACAGGAGCAATTAGGGTTAAGTGCCTTGCTCAAGGGCACATCGACAGATTTTTTCACCTAGTCGGCTCGGGGATTAGAACCAGCGACCTTTCGGTTACTGGCACAACGCTCTTACCCACTAAGCTACCTGCCCCCTACTGTGAAGCATGGGGGTGGAAACATCATGCTTTGGGGCTGTTTTTCTGCAAAGGGACCAGGACGACTGATCCGTGTAAGGAAAAGAATGAATGGGGCCATGTATCGTGAGATTTTGAGTGAAAACCTCCTTCCATCAGCAAGGGCATTGAAGATGAAACGTGGCTGGGTCTTTCAGCATGACAATGATCCCAAACACACCGTCCGGGCAACGAAGGAGTGGCTTCGTAAGAAGCATTTCAAGGTCCTGGAGTGGCCTAGCCAGTCTCCAGATCTCAACCCCCATAGAAAATCTTTGGAGGGAGTTGAAAGTCCGTGTTGCCCAGCGACAGCCCCAACACATCACTGCTCTAGAGGAGATCTGCATGGAGGAATGGGCCAAAATACCAGCAACAGTGTGTGAAAACCTTGTGAAGACTTACAGAAAACGTTTGACCTGTGTCATTGCCAACAAAGGGTATATAACAAAGTATTGAGAAACTTTTGTTATTGACCAAATACTTATTTTCCACCATAATTTGCAAATAAATTCATAAAAATCCTACGATGTGATTTTCTGGATTTTTTTTCTCATTTTGTCTGTCATAGTTGACGTGTACCTATGATGAAAATTACAGGCCTCTCTCATCTTTTTAAGTGGGAGAACTTGCACAATTGGTGGCTGACTAAATACTTTTTTACCCCACTGTAAACAGGTGTGTGCCTTTCCAAATAATGTCCAATCAATTGAATTTACCACAGGTGGACTCCAATGAAGTTGGAGAAACATCTCAAGGATGATCAATGGAAACAGGATTCTCCTGAGCTCAATTTCGAGTCTTATAGCAAAGGGTCTGAATAGTTATGTAAATAAGGTATTTCTGTTTATTATTTATTTGCAAACATTTCTAATAACCCATTTTCGCTTTGTCATTATGGGGTATGTGTGTGTAGATTGCTGAGGATTTTAAAAAATATATATATATATTTTAGAATAATGCTGTAACGTAACAAAATGTGGAAAAAGTCAATGAGTTCTGGAAAATACATTTTTTTAGAAGGGCACAGGCATAGAAGTTGGTAGAGTTTGCCCTAAAGTCTACTAGCGTGACTATGTCCTCGTGTTTTTGGCTATTTACATAATTTTGTTCACACACTAGGTTGTTCAATGTTAGTTTAAGTTTGATCAAATGCTACTAGCAAAAGGATGTCGGAGAATCTCATCTCTCAGACAAACAGACATGTGAATCATTTTACATTTACATTTTAGTCATTTAGCAGACGCTCTTATCCAGAGCGACTTACATGAGATTTTTCACCTAGTCGGCTCGGGGATTAGAACCAGAGACCTTTCGGTTACTGGCACAACGCTCTTACCCACTAAGCTACCTGCCGCCCTAATCCCACCATTACCACGGTAAAGGCCTGTCCTAAAGGGGCAGCTGAAAATGTTCGTCTCACCCAAGTACCGGTACCCGCTGTATATACCCTCATTATTTTATTGTGTGTGTTTTTTTTACTTTTTAATTTTTAACTTTAGTTTATTTATTTGATATTTTCTTAACTCTATTTTCTTAAAACTGCATTGTTGGGTAAGGGCTTGTAAGTAAGCATTTCACGGTAAGGTATCCAGCTGTTGTATTCGGCGCATGTGACAACTAAAATTTGATTTGATAGAGGGTACATTGATTGTACTTTATTGAGCATGGAACACCCCAAAAACATTTTATTCATGAACATTTTATTCATGAACTTCCTACATTTCTTTGTGTGCTCCTTGTAAAACATGTCAGGCGTAGATTTGCACGTCCCAGGTAATGTAGCCTAAGTGGTAACGATGAGTCAAAATCTACTTTGCCTTATTATTGTTTTCTGGCACATTCATTTCATATACAGTGTAGCAGCCACTTTTTATTTATTTTTCAAGATAATGTGAGCATTGGGCTATTTAAATAATTTCTGTTTTAATAAAATACATAATTTGAAGAACAAACATTGTGGCAATTCATATCTTGCAGTAAAACTGTAAATACAGTGAGGGAAAAAAGTATTTGATCCCCTGCTGATTTTGTACGTTTGCCCACTGACAAAGAAATGATCAGTCTATAATTTTAATGGTAGGTTTATTTGAACAGTGAGAGACAGAATAACATAAACATAAATTCAGAAAAACGCATGTCAAAAATGTTATAAATTGATTTGCATTTTAATGAGGGAAATAAGTATTTGACCCCTCTGCAAAACATGACTTAGTACTTGATGGCAAAACCCTTGTTGGCAATCACAGAGGTCAGACGTTTCTTGTAGTTGGCCACCAGGTTTGCACACATCTCAGGAGGGATTTTGTCCCACTCCTCTTTGCAGATTTTCTCCAAGTCATTAAGGTTTCCGAGCCTGACGTTTGGCAACTCGAACCTTCAGCTCCCCTCCTCAGATTTTCTTTGGGATTAAGGTCTGGAGACTGGCTTGGCCACTCCAGGACCTTAATATGCTTCTTCTTGAGCCACTCCTTTGGAGCCTTGGCTGTGTGTTTTGGGTCATTGTCATGCTGGAATACCCATCCACAACCCATTTTCAATGCCCTGGCTGAGGGAAGTAGGTTCTCACCCAAGATTTGACGGTATATGGCCCTGTCCATCGTCCCTTTGATGCGGTGAGTTGTCCTGTCCCCTTAGCAGAAAAACACTCCCTTAGCATAATGTTTCCACCTCCATGTTTGACAGTGGGGATGGTGTTCTTGGGGTCATAGGCAGCATTCCTCCTCCTCCAAACACGGCGAGTTGAGTTGATGCCAAAGAGCTACATTTTGGTCTCATCTGACCACAACACTTTCACCCAGTTCTCCTCTGAATCATTCAGATGTTCATTGCAAACTTCAGACGGGCCTGTATATGTGCTTTCTTGAGCAGGGGGACTTGCGGGTGCTGCAGGATTTCAGTCCTTCACGGCGTAGTGTGTTACCAATTGTTTTCTTGGTGACTATGGTCCCAGCTGCCTTGAGATCATTGACAAGATCCTCCCGTGTAGTTCTGGGCTGATTACTCACCGTTCTCATGATCATTGCAACTCCACGAGGTGAGATCTTGCATGGAGCCCCAGGCCGAGGGAGATTGACAGATCTTTGTGTTTCTTCCATTTGTGAATAATCGCACCAACTGTTGTCACCTTCTCACCAAGCTGCTTGGCGATGGTCTTGTAGCCCATTCCAGCCTTGTGTAGGGTCTACAATCTTGTCCCTGACATCCTTGGAGAGCTCTTTGGTCTTGGCCATGGTGGAGAGTTTGGAATCTGATTGATTGATTGCTTCTGTGGACAGGTGTCTTTTATACAGGTAACAAACTGAGATTAGGAGCACTCCCTAAAGAGTGTGCTCCTAATCTCAACTCGTTACCTGTATAAAAGACACCTGGAGCCAGAAATCTTTCTGATTGAGAGGGGGTCAAATACTTATTTCCCTCATTAAAATGCAAATCAATTTATAACATTTTTGACATGCGTTTTTCTGGATTTTTGTTGTTGTTATTCTGTCTCTCACTGTTCAAATAAACCTACCATTAAAATTATAGACTGATCATTTCTTTGTCAGTGGGCAAACGTACACAATCAGCAGGGTATCAAATACTTTTTTCCCTCACTGTAAGACTTTAATCTCAAGAGAAGACAGGTTATAATAAAAAATACATGTTTAATGGTATTTTACTTAAAAAATTGTCCTGATCATATAAGCCTAGGCAATATCCAAAACAACTAACAATACACTGAATTCATACATTTTCTGTAATTTTAATTGTAAAGTCACGTCCGCCTACACACAATACCACAACAAATCTGGAAGTTAAATTTGATAAATTATTCAATAGTTTTGCTGTGTATTTCAGATGGAATCAGGGCATTAGAATGTACCAGATGCCACCCCGAGGGGGCCTGTATGGCTACTTTTTCTATTTGTCTGGCTACTCCAGGTACTTGTGGAAAACACTGAGTCGGAATGTTGGGGCAGCAGGTAGCCTCGCGATTAAGAGCGTTGGGCCAGTAACCGAAAGGTCGCTGGTTCAATATCGCCGAGCCGACTAGGTGAAAAATCTGTAAGAGTGTCTGCTAAATGTCTAAAATATCAATGTGGGTCAGGTCATTTCTGTCAGTGTTGCAGACGAAACTGTAAGGTTTTTATAGTTGCAGAATCATGACACACATTTTTTCAAAAGCGTTCGTCAGCTTTTACAGTTTTCCAGCCTTAAAGCTTACTTGCCTCTGTCAACATTTGGCTTTTTCTTGTTGCTGAAACAAATCTGGTCTTGAAGAGCAAATACTTGAAAACACAGTACAGTATGAACCCTCACAACACACCTTACCCATATAAAACAGAGAAATCACAACACATTGCAAAGGAAGCACACATGCACACACACGTACCGTGAAGACAGTGGCAATGATGGCATAGACCAGCAGAGCCTGGACGTTGTCTGTGGCCACTTGCTGTTGGGGTGTTGGGGTGTTAGCAGTCTGGTCGGTCAGATTCGTCCTGTGGTCCACGTAGAGCCACCACAGAACCCCCGTCCCCCCTGAAAACACAAGGACGAAGCCATCAAGCTACTACTGGGTTCAGCCTAATACTGGGTAAAATGTCATTTTCTGGTTGTACACTGGTTTCTGGATGAACATCAGATAAGAACCAGGTAAAGATTAGTACATTACTAGACTAGTACATTACCCACGAATCTTTGCATACAGTATGTCTTTGAGAACTAACATCTCTTTTTGAACGTCGGAAATTGAATCGCATCTTTGAAAGAGCTGTTCATTTGGTTCCCTGATTTGCATACTGCTACTACTGCTTTTTGAGCTCCCAACAACGATTATCTGCAGATAAATTATTAAAACATTATCTGTCGATAAGTTATAAAAACATTATCTGGAGATAAGTTATAAAAACAATAGATAGTGAGGAGAGAGCCTCATTCTGGTCCATGCAAAATTTTGCAGTGTGTTTTTGCAAGAAATCTAATTTCGTTAGGTAAAATGTATTTGAACTCACATTTCACAATCTGACATAATGGTAGGCGACCTTTCAGGCTTTACAATTGAAATGTGCTATAATACATGGTTTCTCATACATTTTTAAGCACTACAGAATGAAAGAAGAGACGTTTGGGAGCCAAATGAACGGCTCACCGAAAAGACTTCGGAATGCCCATTACTAGTAAAGACGTCTCTTTCATTACATTACTGCGACGTCGGTAAGAGGGAAGCTTACCTAAAGAGCCCAGAACCACGAGGGCGGTGAGTATCCAGACCAGCACGACAGAGATGTAGCGAATCACCACCATCAGGATTATGGAGAGGACTACAGACAGAGGGGGATAGAAATTAAAGAGATGAAACAATGCTATTGTCGTAACAAAAAATGCCTTATTATTGTATAACGCTATGATTCTTGCTGCTTTATTTATTGAAACATACGGCATAATTGTGTGATGTTTCATGTACATTTAAAGGGAGGACTACTTCTTTTGGATGCCAGTGCTCTACAGTGCAATCTTTTTACTCGCATATGCGCTTAAATATTTTGCTGTGCGACCTGGAATTTTTATTTCGGAGCACCGGTGCGCCTAGAATGAAAATCACCCAGATGATAATTGTTGCACTGATTAGGCTACTTCACTGTAATGCAGCCCGAGTGCCATGGAGAATACACTGTCATGCTTGCACTATTGCTACAAAGAAAACGGCTTGTTCTCTCAAATCATTTCCATTGTGCCCCTAAATTTCATTTGTGTGCTCCTAAATGTTTCTACTTTTAAAAAGCAAGCGTAGAGCCCTGGATGCCGTCAGCTCTCCAGGAGACATTTCCTGTTATCATTTCCTGACCCTGTCTCAGGAAACAAAACTTTCTAGGGGGAGAGCAGAGGCCTCTGAGGCACAATCAAATCAAGCAGTATACAGAGAGCGAGATAAGTTATTTAGGATATACACTATAATGCTTTAGGAGGCTGTACAGACAGCTAGAACATAAAATACCACTTTAGGATGTACCTAGAGCCAGCACGCAGAGGCCCATGATGATCTCCTTGCTAGCCATCACCCCGGCGATGACCCTGTGCAGCATGCTGTTGTCACTGACGAAGGTGACGAAGGCCTCAGCAAACTGGGCATAGCAGGAGATGTCCACGGGAGTGCAACGGTGGAACACCGGGAGAGACTTACTGCACAAGGGGTGAGGATGGGGGGAAAATGGTATCACCAACATTGTCTCGCTAATGTCGTTATATTTCCTCGCTGTTGACTTGACACTGGTAAAACAGTACTGTACCTTGCTGGCACAGGGAGTTTGGGGCACTTTTTGGATCTCTCTCCGTGGCTTGCATACTTGGAGACTGGAATGTCATATGAGCAGAGCTCCGACCCTATGTAAAGAGGAGAAATAGGAAATAAACTTAGTGCAATTCATTTTCACACTGTTGACTTCTTCAAATCTGCGTATATTACCATGAATATGTGGGATGTGGGAATACATGCATACAGTACGGATCAGAGCAGGAAGAACTTTCACCATTTTGCAGTGCAAACTTTTTGACCTCAGTGTACGTCTTCAGCTCTATGTCTGGACACCTGGACACACAGAGTGCCATAGACTTGATCTTCCTGTTCAGAATGTCAATGTTGCAGGGGTCCAGGAAGAAGACATACCTGGAAAAGGTCAAAGAACAGGACTTCAATAAGGATGGAGTGAAGGAGAAAACGTCCTGAAAAGAGTGAGATGGAGTGTATTTGTCAATGGCACATGCTCCTTGAAGGAAGCCAAGGGCCCAAGTCAAGTAAGACAGAACTAAACATCTGCACAACATTTGAGTAACGTCCTTGAATGTTGCAAATTGTAATGTTCCATCTTGCAATACAATAAATGCCATATTTTCCTAAACATATTTTCATAGTAGACTCGTTAACGTAGGTTGTGTAAAATGTGATGTGGGATACAGCTTATCAAACAGTCAAATCTCTGTAGCCAAAACGCCCCTGCTGACCCTCAGTCAAAACGTCACTGGGCAACCATCCCAGCTTAAGAAACAAAGCCCATTGTCTCATTGAAACTGTTCCTAGAGACAGCTAGAATGGAAACTTACTGGATGAGCAGCACAACAAAAGATGAATCATGTCAAACATTTATTAGAATATCTTCCAAAAAAAGAACATGGACGTGAATTAATGCAAAACATTGCAGCACTCAGGGTGTATGTGAAATGGCACCCTATGCCCTAGTGCACTACTATTGACCCCAGCTCTGAAAAGAGTGCACTATATAGAGAATAGGATGCCATTTCAGACCCACATCTGTCTTATGTTACCTTTTCTGACCACAGGTAACGAAGTGAATTTAGTAAGATTTAGAGTAAAGTGTTTACAGTAATGCCCTGTGCTGGCAAGCTAATTAAGCAATAAGGCACGAGGGGGTGTGGTATATGGCCAATATACAACGGCTAAGGGCTGTTCTTAAGCACGACGCAACGCAGAGTGCTTGGATACAGCCCTTAGCTGTGGTATATTGGCCATATACCACAAACCCCCGAGGTGCCTTATTGCTATTATAAACTGGTTACCAACGTAATTAGAGCAGTAAAAATAAACGTTTTGTAATACCCGTGGTATACGGTCTGATATACCACGGCTGTCAGCCAATCAGCATTCAGGGTTCGAACCACCCAGTTTATAATCCTCTGTAACCCACTGATCTCACTGGTTAACCCATCAACAAAACAAATGAGCATCCAGGCTTTACCAGGCCTTGCATCATATGAGCAAGAGGGTATAAGTGGCAAACTGGATTACCAAATGATGAAATCTGTGTTTGTGCACAGGTAACGTTAAATGGTGTGTGTTAAACTACCACAACAAAGGCTTGTCGATTGTGGGGAGGAAGAGGGAGAGCTCTAGCCTGGTTAAAATCAAACTGAACAATGGTGAAGTTCGCGTTTTGTCTGGTTTAACCAAGCTAGGAGAGAGGAGTCAAAACCTGCTGAGCCTACATTGTCATGGGAGTGGACATCACAACCAAAACATTATTACATGATAGGCTAACAATTGGTAAGCATCCATCTCGAGATGTTCCACACTTCCAACGCGACTTACTTGTTGTCGGTCTGATCCCGGCCACTGAGTTCGACCCCCTCGATCTTGCTGTTCTTCTGACCGCAGGTGTTACCATAGCTGTCGTAGCCAGAGATGAGCCTGGATGCAGCTCCCGTGGAAATGGAGAAACCAGCGATACAGGCCTACAGGGGAAGCAGCTTCCATTAATAACAACATTATCCTCATCCTCACCACCATCATGATGATGATGAAACTGCACAAAACAATATCAGGGTAGCACTGAACTATGCTAGTAAATACAATAAATCAGTATAAAACACCATGTACTAAATGACCCATCGAAATACTTCACAACCTTCAACAATATATCACTATGCTGCATGTGGTTGGATTGACCAGGGTTCTTCATATTATCATGTCATTACAGTAGACAGTGCCTGTATGAGTTCCAGTCCTATATAATGTCCACTTTCTGAAAAAAAGAGATCAATAGGATCTGCATGTGCTCAATGTAAACCATACTCAGCATGGGGTGCATATTCAGCATGGGGCACGTTTGAGTGGCAAGGTCGAAAGTAGCCGACTGTAGACTGAAGTCAACCAGTAAAGTTTTTGCAGCGTATGGGACGTGCTCTGTTTGCCATTACTTCATGCCCTTCTAACTTCCTCATTATTTTGTGTGATTGTTCAACATGGAATTGTAACAGATGTGATTAAATGGAGTCCACAAAGATTCTTACTGTATGGTAATTGATTGCATGTCAGCATCAGTACAGCCTGCAGTGTATTTCTTTAATTCTCAACCTTTATGTTGCTTGTCAGTAAGCAGAATTTCACTCAATCACATGAAGGACAAAACACTCACTGTACAGAAACGTATTAGACTATACATGTAAATCAGTTCAAATAAGTTACTGGGGTAAATAATATGCCTAGCAATATCCCAAGCAGTCATATGCACTTGGTATTGACCCCATGACTGGTGTCTGGGGTACTTGCTCATTAAGGGACGGTTTCCCTGACACACATTAATTGCCAGTGTAGAAATCGCCTACAATAACCCATGTGTAGCCTACAACACGTATTCAATTGTATTCACACTCAATAGACAACCAACTAATTTGAATTTGTTTGGTGACAACAATATTACAGACAATACTAATTGTAGGCTATAACATGGGACACAACATTACAGTAATATCTAGATAAATCCATTAACTATATTGTCGCAAGTAGGATATTTAATGTATTTATATTAGAAATGTGGATCACATGTAGGCCTATGTAATTAGATTGTAAGGATAAATATGTATTTAAGTTCTAAATAGTAATCTACCCAAAACAGTAAACATGCATTGATAATAACCAATGATAAGTGGCGACATCAACAATTTATGAGCATGAAGTGCCTTTTGTGTCCAAAAAAACAGAAGGTTGTCTCCCACAATGCTTTGGTTCCGACTTCAAGTTGCAGTTGGTGAGGACAGAGGAAGAGGCGAAGCGAGAGGGATAACTAGGCCCAAAGTCTGTCTTCTCCAGCAGGTGCTGTTTTGTAATTTTTTTCAGAGTTTTTGTATGGAAGTTAATGAGTGTTGAATTTCATTAACAAAACATTTTATGGCTTATTTGCTACCTGTGGCTTATTTGCTCGAATATACGTTTCGTAATGATTAGGTTATTATGATTGTTCTGATATAAGTAGGACATGTTACATCCTGGCAACTTTGAGAAATAACTATTTGAGTTGTGCCTGGTCGTCACTACTTAACACAGCCAAAGTCCTAAACCCCATCTATTGCTTCTTAAAATGTGATTTTAAACCTTATCCTTCACCACACTGCTAACCTTATGCCTAACCCTAAACCTTAAATTAAGACCAAAATGCAAATGTTTGTTTTCATGAATTTCTACGATTTACTTTGTGACTTTGAAATAGTGAAAACCGTTGTGCCCGTTCACACGCATATCTGCTCTCTCATTGGCTAGAATGGTCCCACCTGATCTTGCCTCCTCCTGACTGCCTTCCATTTTTGAAGACATTTATTTTAATTAGAGCCACCACTAGAGTATCTGGTCAATATAATGGATAATCTGTGGTGAGGAGCAACTGCAAAAATGTCCAGTCCACTGCAGTAAAAAGTTAATGACCTTTGATCACATGGTTGTTGTAAAAGTCATGCAGTCTACATGTAGTAGCAAGTCGGACAAGTTTTATAATAATGCAACACACGTCTTGACAAAAGTGATCCGCTCGAACGCGCCCATGGTCATCTACAAAGAAACCACAGCAAACTCACCATTCCGATACAAAACAATGTGAATATGATGAGCCATGGAATATCCGTGCAGCTTCGATCCTCCAATGGTTTCCACTCGCGCTGCTTTTGCTAAGAAATAAAAAGTTAGAAACAATCAAATTCGTCATCTGTTAACACCTGTTGCATGCGCGAGACTGGTTTAACCTGGCGTGCTGTTTTCACTCAGTCAGTTCTAACCCACAGCAAATACTGTATTTGACTAAATAACTTACTTTCACCTAAATTAACATTCAAGCGTCTTTTTACACACGGAAATAGTCCGTTGTTTAAAACGTAAACAACTATAGCTAACTACATACAGTACAGCCAACGCCTCGACAGATCTGCAGTCGACAACAATTTGTACGTTTTTGTTGCTGAATGGATATCCCAAACATATAATGTTAGCAACTAGTTTGGCAAATCCCAAAATGTCTAGCTAGCTAGTTAACTAACGTTTTGGCTTAAATATCCCTAACCCCGATTACCTCTGAACTGCCACTGCATCCCATTGTTGACAGGCGATTTAGGGAGTGACTGAAACTTCCAAAACACAAAAATCGTTTAAATTTCAAGTGCCCGCCTCACTCCCTTGCCTGTATTTTACACTGCGCTTGTAAACAGATTAGTTGTTTGGCAAACTCTCCCCCTCAGCTGCATTCATGCCCTATATTGATAATAAGGAATACTTTGCAAGGATGTGTATGCATATCCTACTTTTTACTGCAGCTAAAAAGCAGGAAGAGATGAACTTTCGTTATGACCGAGGCGGAAGTGTCATGGCAAGCACACGTTTTGCCTAATATTATTCTGTGGCATTGAAACGCTTTCACTGTAGGCTACACGTTGGAAGCAAGGGTACCCCCGGCTGAAAACCCATAGACATGAAAACCCCAAAGAGTTTACTGCAGACATTCACCTATTGTCAGATAAAAGATTATGGAAATAAATATGTTTCTATTAAAATTCATGTTCTTTTGACATGAATGCAAGTTGCAGAATTTGCTAACGGCTTTAAATAAAACATTCTTTTTAATAATTGTATTTTGAAGTGTTGGGGTGTTGGTGGGCACAGTAGACGTTTGTTATCCAAGAAACAAATGCGCTTTTGTATAGGGCACATATTTGTTAATCTTGGCACATAAAAACCTTCAGCTACAACAGGGCATAACAAAAGCACCATAAACTTCCAGCAGAACCTCAGTGACAATGGCACATTCCCTGACCATCCAGAGCCATTTGTAATGAGCATATCAAAATCAGCTGGCAATTCAGTGTGAAAGGGAATTCTAATCCCACTGCCCTGAGTGATGACAGCATCTCATGATTTCATTCTGAAGTATAACACTCTAATCGGTGATGATTCACACACAAACATCGCCTTGTTGCTGTCTCTGTTCTTAGATCTGCTATTAGATATTTGAAGATTTCCGAAAGGCCAGTCTCTTTGGCAAATGACAGGAGTGTCAAGGTGTGGAATGTTAGCTAAAAGGACTGGTACCCAGACTAACACAAACATGGTGACGTCACCAAATAGAATACAAACTGACAGTCAATCTACTAGCTCAATTTATCAATCTCTTATTCACAGATCTAGAACAGCATATAAGTTTTTGCAATGACCTGTAGGCTATTGGCAAGGCTCGCAAAATGTTGAGATACCCGAGGAATAACAAAACACAACCATGTTTTTCACATCTATAATGTCTCTCATTTATGAAATGGGTGGTTGTATAAAAATATTATACTGCAAGTGGTTAAATTGATAGATATCAAAAAGTGCAGATAATGCCTGCCTGGTGGGGAATGGGTCACATAAACTCATGTAACCCAATATTGTAAGTAAAATGTGGAATACAAGTAGTCAGTTGTCTGCCCTACATACACAAACAAACAGCATTAGGATATCTTAATGCATCTTTGAGACTTGTAAACACAGAGACTTGTAAACACGGGGATACTATAGGCGGGAATAAATACTATGAATATTTATGGTAAATGTAAGTACTGTTGCTATTGATGGATGTAATTGGAGTAATAACTCCCCCTGGTGGTGAATTTGGAGAACACCCCGACAGCAGATAAGAGTCTGCTACATTTGTGAGATTGTTGTGTAGTTGTTCCTGCTTGGAGAGTTGTTCCTGTTGTATGGTTATATACAGTAGTGCTGTGTAGCTGTCCCTGTTCGTTCTATAGCTTTCTCTGTTGTTGTTGTTGCAGCTGTTGTTTAGCTCCTGTTATCGTCCCACAGTCAGCGTTGGGCCCTCCCATGACTCTGAGCATGGGCACCAGGTCCTGGGCGTAGCAACACATGGGGCCAGGCTGCTGCCCTGAGGCTGGGGGGAACTGACCCTCATTGGATACTACACCTATAGAGAGGGAGAGGACAGGGTCAGTATAACACACACACAGGTATGCAAGAACACATACACAGTCCTAACCTTCACAAAACCGCACCATTCCAGTCTACAATGAGCCCGTCCTCCTATAGTTCCACCCACCAGCCTCTTATGATGCACACACACACACACACACATACAGTATATACACTACCGTTCAAAAGTTTGGGGTCACTTAGAAATGTCCTTGTTTTCGAAAGAAAAGCCATTTTTTTGTCCATCTTTAATCAGCACAACAGTTTTCAGCTGTGCTAACATAATTGCAAAAGGGTTTTCTAATTAGCCTTTTAAAATGATAAACTTGGATTAGCAAACACAACGTGCCATTGGAACACAGGACTGATGGTTGCTGATAATGGGGCTCTGTACGCCTATGTAGATATTCCATTAAAAATCAGCCGTTCCAGCTACAATAGCCATTTACAACATTAACAATGTCTACACTGTATTTCTGATCAATTTGATGTTATTTTAATGGACAAAAAAATAGCTTTTCTTTCGAAAACAAGGAAATTTCTAAGTGACCCCAAACTTTTTAACGGTAGTGTACATACACATACAACTTTAATCAAGACATGATCAATTACAAAATAAAATTCCCATAGGGCTCTGATCAAAAGTAGGGCACTATATAGGGAATAGGGTGCCATTTGGGATGCAACCTACACTGAGTTTACAAAACATTATGAACACTTGCTCTTTCCATGACATACACTGACCAGGTGAATCCAGGTGAAAGCTATGATCCCTTATTGATGTCACTTGTTAAATCCACTTCAATCAGTGTAGATGAAGGGGAAGAGACAAGTTAAATAATGATTTTTAAGCCTGGAGACAATTGAGACATGGATTGTGTATGTGTGCCAATCAGAGGGTGAATAGGCAAGACAAAATATTTAAGTGCCTTTGAACAGTCTATGGTAGTAGGTGCCAGGCGCACTGGTTTGTGTCAAGAACTGCAACACTGCTGGGTTTTTCACATTCAAAAGTTTCCCTTGTGTATCAAGAATGGTCCACCCCCCAATGGACATCCAGCCAACTTGACACAACTGTGGGAAGCATTGGAGTCAACATGGGCCAGCATCCCTGTGGAATGCTTTCGACCCCTTGTAGAGTCCATGCCACGACGAATTGAGGCTGTTCTGAGGGGGTGAAACTCAATATTAGGAAGGTGTTCTTCATGTTTCATATCCACTGTGTTCTTGTGACAGGCTGTACTTGAAACACACTAATGTATTTTATATGAAATACTAATTCAATAGCCTAATGAATTCAAGCAGTCCTAGGCCCAGAGTAATACACTAACGGGACATTTAAACTAGGAAGCGGCATAGCTCTGTGAAACATAGGAAACAATTCACTTTCAATGGAAGGAAAATGAGAGAAGCGGAATGGGCCGTTGAGAAATGCAAGCATGTGCAAGGGAGCTGAACAGGGCGGGACTAAAATTGGGGAAAGCTGAACTTTATTCCAATCCTCTGCGATATTGCGAAACGAGTGACCAATCGAAGCTCACCATAGCTTCCAACCCCTTCTGGATTGGCTGACATTGGCTGTTGTTACGTAGCACTACCTAGCATGCTTGTTAGCACCCACAAGAGGGCGAGGCTAGCGTGGCTATGCGAGTGCTGCTTGTATAGTGTAAATGGCCGGTCTCTCCGTCAAATCTTGTGGGCGAGTCGAATCGAGAGAACCCTCAAAAGTCAAAGTGGGTTGGTGATTGGTGGGAGCCTCCCCATACAGTCTTTGTAGCCTACTCGCTGACCTGTCAGCTCCCCGCCGCGGCACGAGCAACTGGAAGACGGCAAACAGCATCGCCATGAGCCCTCGCAGAACCCGGGTCAGCGCCCGGTACTACGATACCGAAATATGGCATATTTTGACATGAGATCTCATGTGCCAGGAATTGCAGCTCAACTGTTGTGCACTATCACACACTCCTAACCCTTTCATAGACGCTAACTACCTTTAGCGCCTATTGACAATAAATAGTATATTCGGTAACATTTTATTTGGATAGTCCATCTGTAGATGCTCTACAGACTGTCAGTAACATTTCAAGGAACTATGTACTAACCCTAACCCTTAACCTTAACCATTATCCTAACCCTGAACTTAACCCTAACCCTAACCCTTAACCAAACCCTTATTCTAAACCTAACCCTAACCGTAACCTTAGCAAGCAGTTGCTTATCAACAAATAGTTTATTGACAGTATGAAAATCCTTGTGACTGTATCTTCTGGCCGGGGTAGTTTTGTTAAGAGCCCGATGCTCGTTCAGAACGTTAAAACGCATCGCTTGCGGTACGATTTTGGAAACATAAGGAAAGTATTTTTCATAGCAGCGAGAAATAATTTTCTAAAAACAAAAGGTTAAATTACTATACACCTTTATATGGTTAGGGTTCCCACACGCCCATATTTCCATGTTACAGTATGGAGCGATTGCAGTGCCAACAGAAATGGTATTAGAATTTTATTATTTGGAATTTCTGTTATGATATTGAATTTTATCATTTTGAATTTGTGTCAGGATATTGCATTTTTATTCAATATTTTTAATCGTAATGCACAAATTGAATCATTAAATTCCTAAATTGAACTTGTATTTTATGATTTTAAACTGAATTGAATGAATGTTGCATTCAGTTTTAAAGTTCAATTTCAATGTAAATAAATATTCAAATTCAATATTTATATATTCAGTTTTAATATAATTAAATATCCTAACACAAATTCAGAATTATACAATTATAAAATTCAAATACAATTTCTGTTGGCACTGAAATCGCTCCATATTACAGTGCTTGTTTACTGAAGACAGACAGAGGCGTACCTGTGCTAATTAGCTATCTGCGTCTCTGAACACCTTTGTAAACAGAAGACATAGGCCACAAACATGTTACTGAAAAATACTGTCGGCTGCAACTGTGTTAAAACCCGGTTTCAAAAAGTGTACAGTAAGTGTATATTTCGCATTTGTGAAATTATTTTGTTGTGATATTACAGGGCTTTACGTTTTTAGAACCGTACTGCATTTGGCTGTTTTGGCTTCCAGAGCCAATTCACCTCTAAACAGAACATGCAAGGTCCTGGGACTATAAGGAGTAACGTTAGGCTCCTTAAGTCCATTATTGGGCTAACACACTCCCAGCATGAGCCGTAATAAAATGTACCTCTGTCCCTGATAGTTGTTATGTCAGCCACTGTTTGTAGTGAATAATCAGAAAAGCTGTCTATGAACTGTTTTATTTATTTATTTTTATTTAACCTTTATTTAACCAGGTAAGTCAGTTGAGAACAAGTTCTCATTTACAACTGCGACCTGGCCAAGATAAAGCAAAGCAGTGCAATAAAAACAACAACACAGAGTTACATATGGGGTAAAACAAAACATAACGTCAAAAATACAACAGAAAAAATATATATACAGTGACATACACTCCACAAACTGTTTATAATCATCACTGTGATAATGACACCATCATGATCATAGGCTACTTTATCAAAGTTATCCAGAATTTCCTTTGGCGTCCGCATACAATCAGATACTTTGCAATAAAGCTGAGACTACGTTAACTTGATTATTTTGTGATACAATTACATAACAATGTTATTACATTGTAGCAGAAAGTCTTCTGTTGCTGTCATGCAACGATTGTTTTTTACCACAAGATGGCAGCAAAGATCTCTGAAACGGGAATCCAACGCTCTAGCAGGCACCTGCACTGACACCTTGATCCAAACCATGGGTCTGTTTTTCTTCAAAAGTGGAATAGATCAAATCAATTGTATATGTTTTTATATGCATGTCTTTTTTATGCACATTGTTTATCTTCTAATATCAAGTGATGTATTGGAGCAATTGGTGAACACAGACAGAATCGTTTTACTTTGTGTGCCCTGCTCGTATGTGTCTGTGCGTGAGTGTATTCATTAGTGTATTAACACACTCACGTTTATCCCTTTCCTTCGCCGGCATGTGGAAGCATTGCTTTGGCATGTCCTTCCTGGAGATCCCTTTTGTTATCTGTTTTCTCCCCTCTGTTGTCATTACTCTCTGTGCCAACTACCAGAGGGTTTACAGTACACTCTCTCTCCTCTCTCTCTCTCTCTCTCTCTGTCTCTCTCTCTCTCTCTCTCTCTCTCTCTCTCTCTCTCTCTCTCTCTCTCAATTCTCTTTCTCTCTCTCTCACACCCACACACTCCATCTCAGACATACAGTTGAAGTCGGAAGTTTACATACACTTAGGTTGGAGTCATTAAAACTCGTTTTTCAACCACTCCTCAAATTTCTTGTTAACAAACTATAGTTTTGGCAAGTCGGTTAGGGCATCTACTTTGTGCATGACACATGTAATTTTTCCAACAATTGTTTACAGACAGATTATTTCACTTATAATTCACTGTATCACAATTCCAGTGGGTCAGAAGTTTACATACACTAAGTTGACTGTGCCTTTAAACAGCTTGGAAAATTCCAGAAAATGATGTCATTGCTTTAGAAGCTTCTGATAGGCTAATTGACATAATTTGAGTCAATTGGAGGTGTACCTGTGGATGTATTTCAAGGCCTACCTTCAAACTCAGTGCCTCTTTGCTTGACATCATGGGAAAATCAAAAGAAATCGTAGACCTCCACAAGTCTGGTTCATCCTTGGGAGCAATTTCCAAACGCCTGAAGGTACCACGTTCATCTGTACAAACAATAGTACGCAACTATAAACACCATAGGACCACGCAGCCGTCATACCGCTCAGGAAGGAGATGCGTTCTGTCTCCTAGAGATGAACGTACTTTGGTGCGAAAAGTGCAAATCAATCCCAGAACAACAGCAAAGGACCTTGTGAAGATGCTGGAGGAAACAGGTATAAAAGTATCTTTATCCACAGTAAAACGAGTCCTATATCGACATAACCTGAAAGGCCGCTCAGCAAGGAAGAAGCCACTGCTCCAAAACCGCCATAAAAAAGTCAGACTATAGTTTGCAACTGCACATGGGGACAAAGATCATACTTTTTGGAGAAATGTCCTCTGGTCTGATGAAACAGAAATGGAACTGTTTGGCCATAATGACCATCGTTATGTTTGGAGGAAAAAGGGGGTGCCTTGCAAGCCGAAGAACACAATCCCAACCGAGAAGCACGGGGGTGGCAGCATCATGCTGTGGGGGTGCTTTGCTGCAGCACTTGACTGGTGCACTTCACAAAATAGATGGCATCATGAGGAAGGAAAATTATGTGGATATATTGAAGCAACATCTCAAGACATCAGACAGGAAGTTAAAGCTTGGTCGCAAATGGGTCTTCCAAATGGACAATGACCCCAAGCATACTTCCAAAGTTGTGGCAAAATGGCTTAAGGACAACAAAGTCAAGGTATTGGAGTGGCCATCACAAAGCCCTGACCTCAATCCTATAGAAAATGTGTGTGCAGAACTGAAAAAGCGTGTGCGAGCAAGGAGGCCTACAAACCTGACTCAGTTACACCAGCTCTGTCAGGAGGAATGGGCCAAAATTCACCCAACTTATTGTGGGAAGCTTGTGGAAGGCTACCCGAAACGTTTGACCCAAGTTAAACAATTTAAAGGCAATGCTACCAAATACTAATTGAGTGTATGTAAACTGCTGACCTACTGGGAATGTGATGAAATAAATAAAAGCTGAAATAAATCATTCTCTCTACTATTATTCTGACATTTCACATTCTTAAAATAAAGTGGTGATCCTAACTGACCTAAGACAGGGAATTTTTACTAGGATTAAATATCAGGAATTGTGAAAAACTGAGTTTAAATGTATATGGCTAAGGTGTATGTAAACTTCCGACTTCAACTGTATACACACTCCCTCTCTCTCTCTCATACACACTCTCGCTCCCTCTCATTGTCTCACACACATGCACACCATTAGAAATCACCCCCATGTCAGCCATCTATGCCAGTGTTTCCCCTATATTCACTTAGCATTATTTTTTATACAAATATCATTTATGGGATAGAAAACGTTTTCTGTATTAACTTAAATGACTAAAACCAGATATAAATTATTTAGAAAAGATAATGGAGCTATATATTTTTTTATAAAATGAGAACTAACCCATCCGTGATTGGTCTGTGTCATCACCTGGTCCTGTGTGACGACAAATGTAGTAGTCAGAATGGATCACTATTTCATTAATTATCTCGATTTGTAGCGAACTTTAAAATAATTCACCGTGGTGATCGAATTTGATCATAATAAACACATATTAGAGCCCAAAACGGCTGTTTAAAAGCCGATCATAATTTACATAGGCTTTCTAGGGAAGACCAGGGCTTTTGGCACCGCTAGGTTGTACGCAGTTGCCGACCAGCGGAGCTCGTGACTTCACGCTCCAGACCGGACACTGGGGGCCTGGTAATGCTCCTCAGCAGTCTAGAGGAGGATGAGCTAGCCAATCAGCAGTCTACTTGCATGAATATTTTTTATGACCGGTATACACCCACACCATTCTGTTGTTGGGGTATGCCCACACCATTCCAACACAGAAAAGCTGCTTTTTAACATACTTAATTCCCATTTTTTGTAAGGAAAACTATTTCACTCATATTGTAAGTAATTATATGTCATATTTCATAGAAATCTGGAAACACTGGGCAGTTACTTTAAAACAGCAAAGAGGGGGGCCCCCCCCCCGTCCCCGTCCCCGTCCCCGTCCGTCTGTCCGTCCGTCCGTCACGCTAACCTTGCCACCGCTGCATACAAAATCCTAGGGGAAACACTGTATGCCATTGTGTGTGATTTCATTAGTGCGATTCCGATTTGTATCGTTATGTCTGGTGGTGCTGCAGCAGATGTTGGTCAGCTTTGTGTGTGTGTGTGTGTGTGTGTGTGTGTGTGTGAGCTTTGTGGGGATATGTGTGTGTGGAGAGGAGTGGTAGGGTGGGCTTATCCACAACTCCTGCTGTCGCTTTAATCCCCTTGGCGTGTGTGTGTGTTTATGTGCCCACACACACGCTGAGACAGTACACACACACACGCAAACACACACACTATTTAGTATGTCAGTGTGTCAGAGGGTTTTTAAACACCCCCCTTTCAGTCAAGGCCTACCTGTCAATCATGCAATAGGAATAGCCAGGCTGAAACCACTTACCCAATAAATACCTGATTGTATTTGTGTGTTGGAAGGGAGTCAAAATACAGTTATTTATCTGGAGAGAGTATCTTGTATGGGCATTGATTGACCATCATGATCAACGAAGTAAAAACATATGACATGATGTATTGGTCTTGATCTCTACTTATGAGTGGGCAAGTTCGTTTTGCATGGCCCGGTGTCCAGGGTGTGGAGATTTCATTTAAAGATCAATGAAATGGTCGAATTAAGCAATAAGGCCTGATGGGGTGTGGTATTTAGCCAATATGCCACGAGTGCCTGGATACAGCCCTTAGCCATGGTACATTGGCAATATACCACAAACACCTGAGGTGCCTTATTGCTGTTATAAACTGGTTACCAACATAATTAGAGCAGTAAAAATACATGTTTTGTCATACCCATGGTATACGGTCTGATATACCATGGCTTTCAGCCAATCAGCATTCAGGGCTCGAACCACCCAGTTTATAATGTACAATAGAAATTCCATTAGCCTCCACTTCTTGGTTGACATATAACGTTCCAATAGCAAGGTAGGAGGCGGGACTTCAATAGCTTCTCGGAGAGAGGTTCGTGGACGGTGGACCTCTGTGCTTGGTTGGTGCTGAAAATATGTATAGGCTTGGGGCACCTCCTTACAATCTACCTGCCGATATTTGTGAAGATGTCGTTCGTGTCTTGGATTAAAAAACGTCTAGCCGTTATCTAAACACATGCACCGAAGGCCTCGACCAGTGATAACGAACAGTTTAGGTACTTGTTATCTTTTAGGCGTATACTGTACCGTAATGGAGAAGAAGGAAAATGTAGCTATCTAGCCAAATTGCTAACACTGTGAGAGGACCCAGCACCAAAGCTTCGTATGGAGATTAAAACGGTTATCATCAATCTAATCTATCAACGGAGGACATTCAGCCGTTTTGGATTTATTCACTCACGGAGCCGGTGTGAATCCATATAGCTACAGGTAAATGGCTAGCCAGGTTTGTCAAAATGCTGTTGTGAAAATGGAACCTAGCAGCTAATGTTACTGTAGTTAGTTAGCTGGCTAGGTAGCTCAAACGCTCAGATGTTGCCACCAAGCTAGCACAGTTTCCTATCTAGCTAGCTAGTAGTTAGTTAGCCACCAGAAATGGCTAACAAAATATCTACTCCATTCCGTACCATTGAAGTTAGCTACTAGTTACATTTACAGGGGGGCGTTAGCTAGTCATAGACTAGTCAATTCATAGTTAGATAACGTTACCATAACCGACTCTCACCTAGCCAGTATTGGCAGTAACGTTAATGTCTGTATTATTTTCAGGGCAAAGTTATTGAATAGGAGTCAACGTCCATACAGCCAACCATACCTCGATATGAGGCTAACTAATATTTATTACGCTAACCTCGAAAACGGGTTTTGTGGTTTAGCGTGTCATCTCGATTCGAGCAAGGCCGGGCCGTCAGAACACATCGGGCTGTGCCGCTACGTCGACCCCAGGTTTGAAGGTATCCTTTCTCAACCTAGACAGGATAGTGAGTTCGGGGATCCGTTTTGAGGCCTATACAGAAGAGAGAGAGAGAGGAACCGCAGCGATACACACCCCAAAATATTACAGGCAGAATGGGCTTGTCAAAGAGAATGAGAATGGGTTCAAATCATATCGCATTTCTTCACTGAACGTGACCACAAACTAACCTTTTCGATCGGTTGACGATGCTTCGGTATCACAGATTTAGTATAAACGTATATATAAGTGTATATAGGCAACCTACCCATTTTAGATTATCTAACCATTTGTCAGCCTTTATGGTTTTTCAGACTACATTAATGGAATATTTCGCTATCCCCAGGTGTGCCAATATAATCGTGGGATTACATGAGGCTCAATGACTGTGTCAAACCATACACACAAGTTGGAGGTGTGCCAGCTAGTATTTTTCAAGTCCAAAAGAGGTCAAGTTTGTGATTTAACTCATTTCACTGCTATTGTCCCCCTGGCTACACACACCATATGCAGCATGATGTCCATCCCATAATGTCAAATCAAATCCCATGCTGGCTAAGGCCTATCCCTTAGCAGACCAGATACCAACCTGCAGTTTTGTGTGGGGGTGTTGCTTAGCCCTAGTAGCACATGCCTGCATAGCTTGTGTGGTAACACTTGACAGGGGATCCTGTTGAGGACTGAACACATGATTGTCATCTCCGCTTCAGCTATTTAGAAAGTGTTTGTGCTTTACATTACATGCACAGGGTGTGCACATGTATTTTGGCAGGCAGGGTGTGCATGTGTGTTTCTGCAGGCAGGGCGTGCACGTGTGTTTCTGCAGGCAGGGTCCACCTTGAAACTTGTGAAGTTTGCAGGATAATGAGTGGATGGTGGATAACATGCAAGTGAGCTTTGAGGTCACGGTAAGCTCCTCCCTGTAAGAGAAGATAAGATAAATCAGAGAGGGAATATAGAAGGTGTATCAAACAAAAGGAGATGAGGAGAGGAAGCTGTTCAAGAGTATTGGGTTTCCACTAGCTTCTATAATCACAAAGTCAGATTCCACAGCCACAAAATCAAAATTGGCTTCAAAAATTAGCGTTCTGGTCTTAATTTAAGGTTAGGGTTAGCAGTAGGGTTAGGTTTAAAATACAATTTGGAAGATGATAAATTGTAGAAATGGGCGGGGTTTATGACTTTGTGGCTATAGAAGCGAGTGACTACCCTACAGCTCTACTCATCATGTATCAAACAAAAGGAGATGAGGAGCTGAAGCTATTCAAGAGTATTGGGACACACCTGATCCTCGTCTCATTTGATGAATGGGGACTGAATGATACACTCTCAGGGAGTGAACAGCTCTACTCATCATTGTGTGCTGTTGCCAGCAGATTCCAGGCTCCGGGGCGTTACTCCTCTGGGCTGCAGACCTCTCTGCCACCCCATCGATCTTGATATGCACGCAGAGTCCATACAGATTCCATTTGAATGCAAATTGTATGCAGTCTCCTCAGCTGCCCCCTGGTCCAGGAGAAGTTGTTAGTGGTGGTGGTTAATGTGTTACGGTAACCAGGTTTCCATCCAACCTTGCTATGCGAGTAAAGTACATGTTGGATAACAAATGTCAGGACAGGCCTGATGGAAACAATGCATTTGTCGGTAAACTTTCCAAATGCAGACAAAACAAAATACGTTAGGCAAGGTGGGATCTTTTTGTGTCGGTAAAATTAATTAGGTAAGAAATGGTGGTGGAAATGTCTTTATGCGCAAATATTGATATAATAACCATCATATCGAGTAAACTTGGGAGTCACGTGATGATATTTTGTGTGGTCCTCCCACTAGGACTCGGGGAAGAATGCAGTTTATTAGGCTACAGATGAAAAGTTATGCTGAACTTCCAGGGTGGTGCACGTGATGAGCTTGATGCTCCTTTCCCAAAAAATATTATTTTCTGCTGACTTATTCTGCTGACATGATTGATGCTTGACTGCAGTTTGACAAATATAAATAATATCACAATGTAGGCTATACCCGCACTGTATCTGTTAGCTATTGGCTAGAGCGCACGTGCCAAGACCAGAGTGGGCACATTGGCTATATAACGCAAAAAATTTTGTGACCAAACAATCAGTAGAGTTGAAAATGTGATGGAACCCATTTAACTTGTACTTTTTATTCGGTACATGGGAATGTATCTGCAAAAGTAATTTTTATTTTCTCTACGTCTGGCGGGAAAATGTGCATATTGTTTTTATGGAGATTTTTGAATATTTATATGGAAATCTGTTGCCGACTGGATGGAAGCCTAGCTAGTGAAGAGAGGAGCCTGTGCCGACAGTCGTGGCCGGCTGGGCGCTACTGCAGGCATTAACGGAAGGAGGTCTATGTGGGATACAATACACATTATTCACTCATTCTTTCAACCTAACTTCAGTGTTTTGTTTCTCATCAGTTCACTTTTGTGCCAAGGCCCCCTTTCTACAGCATCCGGGCAGCTGAGGTCAGACATCTCCATGGCAACCAATTGAACTCAAGTTATTTTGGGGCAGGGTGGTGATCTCACTCACACCTAAGAAGTGATAGGAGAAATAATACCTTTCTATTGTATACACTACTGGTAAAAAGTTTT
The DNA here is from genome assembly GCF_020615455.1 of Coregonus clupeaformis. Lineage (NCBI taxonomy): Eukaryota > Metazoa > Chordata > Actinopteri > Salmoniformes > Salmonidae > Coregonus > Coregonus clupeaformis. Next base: position 193,354 of record NW_025534285.1, read on the forward strand.
AGAACACCGACTCATTCAAGGGTTTTCCTTAATTTGTTACTATTTACTACATTGTAGAATAATAGTGAAGACATCAAAACTATGAAATTACATTTTAGTCATTTAGCAGACGCTCTTATCCAGAGCGACTTCCAGTTAGTGAGTGTTTACATTTTCATACTGGCCCCCCATGGGGAACGAACCCACAACCCTGGCGTTGCAAGCACCATGCTCTACCAACTGAGCTACAGGGGACTATAACACATATGGAATCATGTAGTAACCAAAAAAGTGTTAAACAAATCAAAATATATTTTATATTTGAAATTCTTCAAATAGCCACCCTTTGCCTTGATGACAGATTTGCACACTTTTGGCATTCTATCAACCAGCTTCACCTGGAATGCTTTTCCAACAGTCTTGAAGGAGTTCCCACATATGCTGAGCACTTGTTGGCTGGTTTCCCTTCACTCTGTGGTCCGACTCATCCCAAACCATCTCAATTTGGTTGAGGTCGGGGGATTGTGGAGGCCAGGTCATCTGATGCAGCACTCCATCACTCTCCTTCTTGGTCAAATAGCCCTTACACAGCCTGCAGGTGTGTTGGGTCATTGTCCTGTTGAAAAACAAATAATAGTCCCACTAAGCCCAAACCAGATGGGATGGCGTATCGCTGCAGAATGCTGTGGTAGCCATGCTGGTTAAGTGTGCCTTGAATTCTAAATAAATCAGTGTCACCAGCAAAGCACCATAACACCTTCTCCTCCATGCTTTACGGTGGGAAATACACATGCGGAGATCATCCGTTTCACCCACACCGCATCTCACAAAGACACGGCGGTTGGAACCAAAAATCTCAAATTTGGACTCCAGACCCAAGGACAGATTTCCACCGGTCTAATGTCCATTGCTCGTGTTTCTTGGCCCAAGCAATTCTCTTCTTCGTATTGGTGTTCTTTAGTAGTGGTTTCTTTGCAGCAATTGGACCGTGAAGGCCTGATTCACACAGTCTCCTCTGAACAGTTGATGTTGAGATGTGTATGTTACTTGAACTCTGTGAAGCATTTATTTGGGCTGCAATTTCTGAGGCTGGTAACTCTAATGAATGTATCCTCTGCAGCAGAGGTAACTCTGGGTCTTCCATTCCTGTGGCGGTCCTCATGAGAGCCAGTTTCATCATATGACTTGATGGTTTTTACGACTGCACTTCAAGAAACTTTCAAAGTTCTTCAAATGTTCCGTATTGACTGACCTTCATGTCTTAAAGTAATGATAGACTGTCGTTTTTTTCTTTGCTTATTTGAGCTGTTCTTGCCATAATATGGACTTAGTCCTATTTGGTAAAATACCATCTTCTGTATACCACCCCTACCTTGTCACAACACAACTGATTGGCTCAAACGCATTAAGAAGGAAAGAAATTCCACAAATTTACTTTTAAGAAGGCACACCTGTTAATTGAAATGCATTCCAGGTGACTACCTCATGAAGCTGGTTGAGAGAATGCCAAGAGTGTGCAAAGCTGTCATCAAGGCGAAGGGTGGCTATTTGAATAATCTCAAATATAAATTATATTTTGATTTGTTTAACACTTTTTTGGTTACTACATGATTCCATATGTGTTATTTCATAGTTTTGATATCTTCACTATTATTCTACAATGTAGAAAATAGTAAAAAAAAAACTTGAATGAGTAGGTTTTCTAAAACGTTTGACTGGTAGTGTATGCAGGGTGGTCTCACCGTAAAAAATAGTTATATTTTATAACTTTTATATTTTATAATTTTTTTAATTTTATATAACAGCTGACTGGGGACAGCCGGGCATTCATGTGGCTGTCCGTTTCTGCGGTAACATGGACTCTTAACAACGTGATGAAGCTTTGTTGCTCCTTACTGAATCAAGGAAGGTGTTGTAGCAAATGAGCACATGTAGAAAGGCGCAGCAGCACACAGAAATATAACCTATGGCAGCACATGCAGTCAGGAGTGGAGGAGAGGGGAAAATGTGTTGAAAAAAATAATATACATTTAAATTGTATTATTATTATAACGGTTATTACAGAGACTGCGGTCATTTGGCTGGCCAATTACCATCATCCAAAATTCCATCACCGTCACAGCCCTACTCAGATCATAAGCATATTATATTGCAGGAAGGAACTGTAAGGACTTTGGTTTGTTAGTTGTGTAGATTGTTTTAAGCACCAGATGTAGTGTGACAGTCCAAGGGTGTTTTCTGAATGAATGTACTTCATTGATCCCCATGGGGGGGGGAAGTGGGTCATGTAAATGGAAAGGAATGATGGCTGAAAATGGAGAGACAGAGAGATATGTAGTTCAATGCCCCTGAGCAATGAGGGCATGTAGCCTAAAGAGAGAGACACAGCTGTTGTACACATACACATTTCCCCTTACGGGGTGACAACACACACCGTTGCATCCAATTACATTGTTCCCCGCTGAGTGTGATGATGTAGGTGAGCATGCCCTACAAGGAAGGCAAGAGGAAGTGATGATCATTAGCTAATCCTCATGGAATCTGACTGTGTCAGAATAGGCTAGCTCTCTATTTCACACACTCTCTATTTCTCTCTCAGCTGTCATCTGTGTCAGTCTTCAAAGCATGGGATAGTCCCTCCCAGGCTCTTTCCCCAATCCGCTCTCCTCGCCTCCTGAAAACGCATTGGTGGAGAAGGCCTGAGGGGAGGTACCTTGGATCTTCTCCCCTCCAATGGGATTTGAGAAAGGAAATACTAATTGAGACAAATTCCCAGATGAAGCAGCTAGTTTGTTTGTTGAGTCAGTGGGAGGTCCTCCACAGCTAGGTCAATGGTCCAGAAGTCAAGACTTCTCCTGGACAGTGGACACCAAAGAGAGAGACTAGAGACTTGAACACAGGCCGGGTTAGGAAAAGACTTGTAAATGCATCCTTCCTTCCTTGAAGTTTGTTGATGACAGGTCTAACACGATTACGGTAGAAAGGCATAAGTGAAGATAGATGGTTGCACGCCAAGGTTCTATTACATTGCTTTCACCTATTCAGTTTTGTAGTCGCTCCAGACCAGTGATTACTTCCAGGAAGGGAGAATGTTTTTCAAAGAACAGGCAAAATCTCAGTCCCTCTAAACAATATATATATACAAAAGAATCTCAGTCCATCTGTGGTCACGTTTGAGTATCTAATCAATACTCAGTACCTCATCAGATGATTACATGCCTTTAGACTGTAGAGGGGGAGGGGACCGATACGTATTGTTGGTCATACATGAAAGGTTCTGATTGCATATCTCCTCGACAACCCCAGAAATGAGGTGAGCGCAGGCAGGGCGTAGCACAGCAATGAGTCATATTGTGTGTCTGTGCTTCTGTCTCTCCCCACGGCAATAAGACCTACTCCACTGATTAGGAAATTATCCGCACTCATGTTACATTCAATATGTCTCGCTGTGTGTGTGCCCATTTTCCCCAATATATGTGTAATCGCTCTCTAGATCTCAGTATTATGACAGCCTAGGCAGAGATACCCTTTTCCTGGCAACATTCTACTGCTGCAGGCTAACCAGCTATTTTGCGTCCCAAATGGCTCCCTATGTAGTGCACTACTTTTGACCAGGGCCCATAGGGCTCTACTTTGACCAGGGCCCATAGGGCTCTACTTTGACCAGGGCCCATAGGGCTCTACTTTGACCAGGGCCCATAGGGTAGTGCACTTTCTAGGGAATAGGATGCCATCTGGGACACTGCCTATATCAGTATCATGCTGTGTCCCAATACTCCTAGATAGCATCCGTCTCACTCAGATAACCATTGGTCTGAGTGATACAAGCCAGTCTTCTCTCTCTTACCAGTAAGGCCAGAGGTGTTCCCGACCATGTGAACTGTCTAGGAAAAACTCTGGGCCTTATTTATATGGCTATAACTAGCAAGCGCCGTGGGTTTTCCTTGGTCTGGTCGAAAACACTCCTGGTCTGCCTACCTACCTCCATTTATGATGAAGGAAGGGCGATAACTATACTAGGAGGTTAATGAATACGATTGGGACGTAGCCCAAAGCAGAGCAGAGGTCTATATATTTGACACATTCGATTGGGACGTAGCCCAAAGCAGAGGAGAGGCTTCTATGTTACAGACATACCAGCGATTTCTCCATTGTTACTATCCCGTCTGGCCCTCCTCCTTATGTTGGAGATGTAGATTCCAGAAGGAGAGGGAGAGAGGAATCAGTCATAGGTGATAGTCAAAGTCCAAAAATGAACGGTTAGGCTTACTATCCAAGGAGATGGATTGGGGGCGTGGCCTTGCGACAGACTAGCGTCCTGTCTAGGGGGTGAACTTATACCTCAAGCTGCCTCACACTACAGAAACAGGAGATGGGCCTAGGCCCTATCGCTGTTCTGGCTCGGAAGAGGCTTGGTCTGTGTCCCAAATTACACTCTAGTTCCATTATAGTACACTACCTTTGACCACGGCCCTATGGTAAAAAGTATGGGCCCTGGTCAACTGTAGTGCTCTATAAAGGAAATGGGGTGCCATTTGGGACGTGGACTTAGAATAACCTGGGAGGTGATGTTACAGGATGTGTATTAGTGTTTGAATGATTCAGGTGATCAGTCTGACTGTCACCGTCACTTCCTGTCTCTGCGTAGCTGAGCCTGATATCTATAGGCATGTCCCCTATCAGTCAGCCTGCTTAGAACTACATCGCCCTAATTACAGACCAGTGTGGGAGGCGGTTTGGAGAATCAAAGGTCATAGATTCATTGGGCACATTGGAGAAAACCTTTTTCAAAACATGGTGCAATGGAAATGTTTTTATTGGACTAGTTCAGTTAGTCCCTCCCTCCCTGTTTGTCTGTTTGCTTCTGTTTGATGCCTAATGAATACGACCCTGGGAAGGATGTCATAAAGTGACGGTGTTGAGTTGAATACTTCAACTGTCGAAGGGGAGTTAGGGAGCACCTAATTGGTTGAGGAATGGATCATTCAACCAAATACAATTTAAAGTGCTTTGAGATTGAAGAAAAAGTACTAAGCCGCTATAAATGCAAATTCTGCTCATGAATCATGATGATAACTTGCTGAGGTTTGCACTCTAATAGGGACTTGGGACTCTGTAGCGGTTCAGTGAAATTAATGTCTTTGAATGGAGCTTAATCACAGGTTGCTGCATCTTCTCCCTGTCTTCTCACCTAATGGCGGCAGGTAGCTTAGTGGTTAAGAGCGTTGTGCCAGTAACCGAAAGGTCGCTGGTTCTAATCCCCGAGCCGACTAGGTGAAAAGTCTGTGCCCTTGAGCAAGGCACTTAACCCTAATTGCTCTTGTAAGTCGCTCTGGATAAGAGTGTCTGCTAAATGACTAAAATGTAAAAATGTGGCGTACAATGGGTTGTGTTCCGGAGAAAACCTCTTTCAACAGAGGAGGCAGGCCTTCTACCTTGTGTTGTGTTGGCATGAAAACGAGAAATGTTGGAAAATGGCAAAATGAGCGTTGTTAGTGTTCAACTACAAGTTCAGGTTGTACCCTCTGTCTCAAAGAGCGTTCTCTCATTTCGTGTCAACCGTGGTGTCCTTCGCAGTCCTAGACACACAATCACATTCACTCAAACTCACTCGTACGTTCACGGTTCACACCCTCTCACATTGGTTGTGTCTCAATGGCACATACGGCCCAGGTTATAGGGTTCAACTCTCATTGAGTTGGCTAATTAGGAAAACTGTCATCTCTCAACACCTTGTCATACACTGTTTCGAGACAAGAGACAGGATATTTTTTTTTTATTTATCTATTTTTGTTCTCACACTCTTTCAGATGAATCCCTGGAGTGCTAACGGAATATCTGCCAGACCGAATCACACACCTTGTTTTTATGGATTTGTTTTTTAGGAACCAGAATGATTGCTGGCCGAGCTAAAAAAAAAAAAAGATATTGCCCGCGGACACACTCACGGTTGACAGACTCACTCACACACACACACAGTGACAACAGCAGATAACTTACACAGCAGAAGCAAGGTGAACAACCGAAGCATTCCTGCTAGACTAGTTGGTGCTCGACATTGAATGCTGTTTGTTTACAATGAAGTCCCATACATAGAATTGTCTTGGGTTCATGATGGAGCTAAGCACGTGTATCTCTCCCACGCTTTTCCTCCCTTTCACCCTTTCCCTCCCCCTTTCCTCTTCTCCCCTCCCTCGTTCTCTCCTCTCCCTCCCTATAGGAGCTGTATCCCACCAGACATCTAGAGGCCCTGCCAGACGTATCTGACTAAAGAGAGGAGAAGAGGATCACCAGTGCCACCACAGTGGGGGTGGAGAGGGAGACCGTGCCCGTTGGAAAACCTGTTGGATTTAAACTCTCTTCATTACAGATGATCACTCTGCTCTCCTAACTGCCACCCTCCCCCTTTACACACAGACACACACACACACACACACACAGACGGAGAGACCCACACACACACGCGTAGAGACAGACACAAACAGAATTCGATGCTGACCCAGACAGTAGAGACAGATAGATAGAGACACTAACACTAACACAGTCAGACACACACAGAATATCTCACACACACACACAATCACACGCACACACACAGAATCACACACAGTCCTCTAGAAGTAGCCCTAGTGAGTCACATAAACATTATCTCACAGTCACTCAGACACGCACTCCAAGACCCAGAGCTGGTTCCCAGGGGTCGTGGTGGGAGGGTGTGCCCCCTCCCTCCTCTCGGTGCACTACGCTGGGGGACGGAAGGACAGGAATGGCCCTGGAGGAATGGCTGGCTGGCTGCCTCGCTCAGTGAGACGGAGGCTTATGTAACTAACGGTCCTCCTCATCCTCCTCTCCTTGGCTAGCTAACACAGCTGGGCCTTGGGTCTCGACAGACACTGGGGAGGAGCTCCTCATCAACCCCACTAGGGAATACAGATTCCAGCTTCTAATCTTCAGGCTTTCCTCTCTGGGTTCAACTTCACATTGCTTTTTTATTTTTTTTTACCATATTTCTGGAGGATCTTTAAGGGGTGTTTTTTTGTGTGGATTTTACAAGAGGGTGTTTTGGATATGTGCACCCTCACGGACACCTCCAGGTTACAGGGACACACACAATTTGACCTGCGTACATGTCTTCTTCGACACACACCTGTAGCAGGTGGGATCGACGTCTGAGACTTCCTACTTGTCTCCCATTGGCTCAGGGATGCCCCGACCAGGAAGAACAAAGTCTGAGCGTCCGTCTACGTGCACATTGGCGTTTTTAAGACTCTGTTTGGACTGAAGGGACAGCCATTTATTGAATAAGGAAACTAGCTGACTTTCAGAGCAACTATAGGACTGCCTGATATCCGTCTCCGCTGATTTCTAGCTCTCGTTTTGACGTTGTTTTGTTTTTCCTGTCTCATCTGACGATTGAGCCAACCAGGAGGCAAAATACACAGACAAGAATCCCACTTGGCCACAATCAAAGACCATTTTTGCTATACCTCTCGCTCTCTCTCCCCCCTCTTTCTCTCTTTGTTTTTCTCTTTCCCTCTTTCTGCATATCAACTACCTGTTTACACACTAGACCAGCTCCAGTGATAGCCTACCTTTCTATCGAGGCAGAACATGAACGATTAAGTTGCTATCTTTTTATATCTTTACCTGCGACAAATCAAAAACCTTGCAATCCATCTCTACCTCTCAATCGCTCCATACCCTTTTAAAACCTCTGTGTCAGAACCAAATCGATACTCAGACGGTCTATATCACAGACAGAATAGTCAACAGACTGAACAGGCTACCGACTGAACAATCGATGGACGGTACAATCTGTCATCTTAGTCTGGAATGGAAGACGGTTATTGGGTCTGAATGTCATTGAACTGAACCAGAGTTCTTTTAAATATTAAGTTATTGATACGGGCTGTCATTGAACAGGCTATGTATAGCAGGTCAACCAAAGCGATCCGCCTCATCCTCTGTACCTAACTGACATTTTGACCTCCAGAGTTGAGTGTTTTTTAAAAACCATTTATGAGTCTAGGGACTAGAGGAGAGTAAGATTGTAAGAAATAAAGAAGGAATTTCAGTTAAAACCGCTTCACCAAATCATATACGTTATGCTTTACTAGGACATACCTCTTATTTTCTTTTGAACAGGGACAGTCCAAGGTTTTTATATACCACACCCGAAACAATCAAGCCATATCACAGCTTTTTTATTGCACTATTTTCTTGTTGTATCGTAAAATCACTAAGCCTTCAATTAAGTTATTTACCTCTCGCACGCGCACATTTCTTGATATTCCTTATATTTACCCAAATCCACTGTAAGGAACCATTTAAAGACTAAAGAAAAACCAAGCAATTTAAAAGTATCAGCCTTGAGATTGACACACAATTGAGCAGAAGTTGTTGTTATTGTCCTCCTATATAAGCCAGTAATTCAAGCATAGAGCAGCATGGGCTCGATTTTATAAGAACACATCTTTAAATAGTGGCTCTGTTGATCTACTTTTACGTTTACAAAGGCATTACAGTGGAGGATCTTTAAGCCTCTTGCAGCTGTCCGAGTCCATCTCAATCAAATACCCCCCTCTATCTCTGTCTTACCCCCTCCTCTCAGACAAGGCCAAAGGTCAAGTTGAATAGACATCCCACAACTTTTTAAGCAAAGGGACAGATTTTGTTTTCTGAACACACGGTTTAGGGAGGGCGAATCTACCCTTTCTTTCTTTTTGTCCCCCTCTTTCCGGTGAACATGCAGAGGTCTTCTCTCGTTCTGGTCCGATTGAGAAGGGGACTCCTCTACCTCCCTCTCTAACCCCCTCAATCCCCCTCTCTCTCTACGCCCTTTCTCTTAATCTATAATCCATCCCTCCATCCACACACCCCAAACAAATCCCCCTACCCCCTCATCCCCACCTCCCCCCTGGGTGGGGTAATTCCACCGTCCCCCCCCTCCCCTCTCCCCCTGTGTGATGCCGGGCAGCAGTAAGAGTGGGGGTGTGGGTGGCCTCCCCTCGCCCCCCCACACCGCCTCCCCGTCCCGGCCACTTCGCCCGTCCCGCTACGTGCCCGTGTCGGCAGCGACGGCCTTCCTGGTGGGATCCACCACACTCTTCTTCTGCTTCACGTGAGTACAACCAAACCACCACCACCACCCCCCCAGGTCACATACACACACGTCATACACAGATGCTCAAATGCACAGCGTGTACACATCCTACACAAGTCACACACACACACACACACACACACACACACGACCGTCTCCTCAAACACACCCACACCTTAACATAAACACTGTTATCACCACACACACCCTCACTTGGTTAATAAATTCCGACCCACACACTCCTCCCACACACCAGTCCCCTAGGGCCTGCCTGTAGTGTGTGGCAGGTAACGTTATTGAGGAATGTAGTCAGTCAACCCCTGGCAATGGGACAGAACAGAGCAACGTCAGACGTAAAGACACACACTCATAAACCTAGACACACACACTACTCTCTCTCTCACACACACACACACACACACACACACACACACACACACACACACACACACACACACACACACACACAGTTGAGTGTGTGACAGTACTAGTAGTGCAGAGTAAGACAGGACAGGTCAGGGTGTGTCTGGAGCGGCCTGTCAGTTCATAGCTCTACTCCATATTACAACAACAACCACCACCATGCTGGAATAGAGGGAAAATAGGCCAGCATCTGTCACCCTTAATAAAGAGCTGTCTTTTTCTCTCTCTCTCTCTGTCCCTGTCCTTCTATATCCATCTCATCCCCTCTCTCTCTGTTGCGATCCGTCTCCCTCTGAATTTGCTCAACTCGGTTTAATCAGCAAGTGCTTTATTCACTAGACGAATGCGCGGCCTTTGCTAAACCTAGCATGAACTACCTCGCTCGCTCTCTCTCTGGGTCTTGGCCCGTTGTCCATGCAACAGGTGATCTCCATATGTGGGTCACCCCGTTCCCATGGCAATGAGACAAGCTCTTCCTAAACAGATACTGTTGACAATTTTGCGTCTGGACGGCCACTGCCCTCCCTGTCAAACACACTGTTTTAAAGGCCTACTCAAAGAATGTCAGCCCTGCCACTAGGTTTGCTATAAAGCTGAGGGTGGGGCTGGACAAATGTAGCCACTCTCAAATTCATAGATGGAGCTTACTGTCACCAATACTGCCGTGATATTCCTTCCTTTATTGAGGTGTTCAAAGAGGCAACTGGGTTTTGCTGTGGTTCTTGTTATGAATAAATACAAAGGATCTAACTTCTTTCTCCTTCCCTCTCTTTCAGGTGTCCATGGCTGACGGAGCAGTTCTCGGTTGCCGTGCCGATCTACAACGGTGTCATCTTCCTGTTCGTCCTGGCCAACTTCTGCATGGCCACATTCATGGACCCGGGCATCTTCCCCAGAGGTGTGTGTGTGTGTTGCACAGATTTATAACAACACCTACCTCCCATCCCATGCTCCCTGCAAACTCTGGATGACTGTCTACTGCCTATGCTATGTAGTATGTATATGTGTGTGTGTGTGTGTGTGTGTGTTCATGGTGATCTAGTAAGGGTGTGTGTGTGTGTGATCTAGTAAGGGGGGTGTGTGTTCTTGCTAGTGCATTAACAGTGTGTGTGTGTGTGTGTGTGTGTTCATGGTGATCTAGTAAGGGAGTGTGTGTGTGTGATCTAGTAAGGGGGGTGTGTGTGTTCATGGTGATCTAGTAAGGGGGTGTGTGTTCTTGCTAGTGCATTAACTGTGTGTGTGTGTGTGTTCATGGTGATCTAGTAAGGGTGTGTGTTCATGGTGATCTAGTAACGGTGTGTGTGTGTGTGTTCATGGTGATCTAGTAAGGGGGTGTGTGTTCTTGCTAGTGCATTAACTGTGTGTGTGTGTGTGTGTTCATGGTGATCTAGTAAGGGTGTGTGTTCATGGTGATCTAGTAACGGTGTGTGTGTGTGTGTTCATGGTGATCTAGTAAGGGGGGTGTGTGTTCTTGCTAGTGCATTAACTGTGTGTGTGTGTGTGTGTTCATGGTGATCTAGTAAGGGTGTGTGTTCATGGTGATCTAGTAACGGTGTGTGTGTGTGTGTTCATGGTGATCTAGTAAGGGGGTATGTGTTCTTGCTAGTGTATTAACAGTGTGTGTGTGTTCCTCCAGCGGATGAGGATGAGGACAAGGAGGATGATTTCCGCGCTCCACTCTATAAGACGGTGGAGATCCGAGGCATCCAGGTCAGGATGAAGTGGTGTTCAACCTGCCGCTTCTACAGACCGCCCCGCTGCTCACACTGCTCCGTGTGTGACAACTGTGTGGAGGTATATACACACACACACACACACACACACACACACACACACACACACTGTCTCACATAAACATACAGCTGGACAGGGTCAAGTATGTCATCACGTATCAGCTAAAGCAGGGCTCTCCAACCCTGTTCCTGGAGAGCTACCATCCTGTAGGTTTTCCCTCCAACCCTAATCAAGCACACCTGGTTGATAAGCTAAATCAGGTTTGTTACAACTGGGGTTGGATTGAAAACCTACAGGAGGGTTGCTCTCCAGGAGCAGGGTTGGAGAGCCCTGCTCTAAAAAGATGCCTTTTGAACAAACCTCTGATGGAATGAGCCCTCAACCCCCCCAGGGCTTCAACCCTTGCTATTATAGGTCAATATATAATATCCTCCACTATCCTATGGGACCAGAGAGGCGAACATCCTTGCTGGGGTGGGGGAGTGGGGCGCCAGAGAAACAAAGAGTTGGACGCTCTTGTGTAAAACTCTTGTCCGATCCAAGTAGAAGTGAAACACGCGTACTGGACACAAACTGTGGAGATGCAATCTACTGTCAGTGTCTCACCTAAACATACACAAACACAAAATCTTGCACTATCCCTTTAACTTTGCACAGTTGGCTCTAACTCGCCCTTTGCTCCTCTCCCACATCTCTCCTGTCCCCATCCCCTCTCTCCCCCCTCCAGGACTTTGACCACCACTGCCCGTGGGTGAACAACTGTATCGGCCGGAGGAACTACCGTTACTTCTTCCTGTTCCTGCTGTCCCTGACGGTCCACATCATGGGAGTGTTTGGCTTCGGACTGCTCTACATCCTCTACCACACACAGCAGCTGGACAGGGTCCACTCTGCCGTCACGTATCCTGTACATAGGTGGGGGGGGGGGGTGGAATGTCCTAAAGGCCAAGGGTGTGGATGTTTTGGTGGGGTTGGGGGTGTGTGTTGTTGGTTGGATGTATAGGTTGGTTCATGTGAGTATTTAATTTTCAACACATTTCGGAAGTGTTAAAGTCTATGGCAGCATCCCAAATGTGCCCTGGTCAAAAGTAGTGCACTATGAAAGAATAGGGTGCCATTTGGGACGCGCCCTATGAGTGTGTTAGTTGGTGTTTCAGTGTCTCTGTTCTCTCCTTAACCCCTGGTCTCTCAGTATGGCAGTGATGTGTGTGGCTGGTCTCTTCTTCATCCCAGTGGCTGGTCTCACTGGCTTCCACATGGTACTGGTGGCCCGGGGGAGAACCACCAACGAACAGGTACAACACACACACACACACACACACACCAGGAACGAACCACCAACTAACAGGTATAACTGTCCTTTTCAAAGTGCTTTTACCTCTGTCAGAAATGTCCTAATAGCCAAGAGGCTGGAACCAAAGCTGGCAGCTCCCTGGACTAGAATTTGCCCTGCAATTGCAAAGATGAGCTGTCATCACGTACATAGTGAGAGATATGCTTATCACAGAAAAAAATCTGCATACCACTTGAAAACTGAGATAGAGATAAAAATTAAATCAAATCAAAGTTTATTTGTCATGTACACAGAATACAACGGGTGTAAACATTGCAATGAAATGCTTACAGATAAGGCGTTAACTTATTCATGTCCATTCTTCTCCTTGAGGAGATATGTAGACCCCTTGTTTGAGTCAGATCCAACACTCCGCCCAACCCATCCTAAACAATCACACCCTCTTATCTGACGGGTTTTTCTGTCACATACCTCTTTTGTTGTTGTCCGAGAACTAAACCGTTGGTGTGCGTTTATGTTGACGTTGTTCTTAACGGCCCTATGATAATCCTTGAAAATATGACTCCTCTATCCCTCCCTCCATCCCGGTCTCCCTCCATCCCTCCCCTGAATGAAAATACACAGGTCATAATCTCATCAAGGAGAGAGGATAATCCTCTGTCCTCCTCTCCCTCATCCCCCCCCATCCCTCCCTCCCCTCTATTTATCCCCCTCTTTTATTTGACGCTCCATGTTTGATGTTTACACTTGAAATATGTTGTATTGATGAATGGATGATACCTTGAGGAAAATTAATTACCTTTTCTTGTTTCTCTCTTTCTATATCTATCTTCTCTCTCTTTCTCTCTTTTTCTCTCTCTCCCTCCTCTTTTTCGCTCCCTCGCCCCTGTCTTTTTCTCTCTCTCCTCTTCCTCCATCTTTCTCTCTCTCTCTCGCTCTCCCACAGGTGACGGGGAAGTTTAGGGGAGGAGTGAACCCTTTCACTAATGGCTGTTGGAAGAACGTTTCTCACGTGCTCTGCAGCTCCCAAGCACCCAGGTCTCTGTCTCATTGTTGTCTATGGATTTCTACTAATAGTAATGCAACAAGATGTACACTATCAGTTCAAACAGTGTATTGAGCTGCGGTCATCCCTGCATGCTATTAGGGGTTTGATTGATGACCGAGACTAGGTCCTCTCATAGAGATGGATAGAGGACTCTAGATGGATATAACCCGTTTTAGCCTGGACATTTCCATTGAGGGCTTCCACCTTTTTAAAGTAGTCAACTGGGTGAGATTTCCTATGGGTTGGGAGCAATCAGCCAATGATCAGAGCATTGTCTTCTTCAAATTGGGTTGCCTTTAGTTAAAGGGATTTAAGCTAGAACACTGCCATCTAGTGGCCACAATAACTGAATGACATGCATTGGTTCAGGAAACCAATTGTATATTTTTTTCAAACACAAAATTATGAAAATGGACTACTTTTAAATGGAGATAACCTCAGTGGCGCTGCCTGTGCTGTTACAGGCACCATAATGGCACAGATACAAAGATGAGTCCTCTATCTATCTCTATGGGTCCTCTTCATCCTCCTCATGTGCTTCTTGCTCTCCCTCATCCGTTCCTTCTCTTACTACTCTTTCTCCCTGTACCTCTTCATCGGGTACCCTCTTCTCACTCTCCTCCTCTTCCTCCTTGTCCTTTTAATAATATGATTTGATTTCGTCTTCATCAGGTACCTGGGGAGGAAGAGGAAGCTTCACAGTGTGGTTGTCCAGCCTCCATTCCTCCGGCCACAGCTCACTGACACCCAGCTGGCCGCCAAGGTCCTCGACAACGGTATCCACGGAGACCTCCACCGGGTATGACGCGACAAAGACCCATACAGACACTCGTTTACGCACGTGCCAGACGCACACACACTCATGCATATGCACGCATACACTCACGATCTGTATGTTCATTACTCCTTCTTGCTCTCAGCATTGGGAATGGTTATTGCACTCCAGTTGTCACTCTGCCACGGCACTGTGCTGTATAGACTGACATTTATTCTATTAAATGTCATTTATTTTCTGTCTACTTCCCTCCTTCCCTCCTTCCCTCCTTCCCTCCTTCCCTCCTTCCCTCCTTCCCTCCCTCAGTCTAAGAGTAGTCTGGAGATGATGGAGAGTCAGTCGTGCGATGCGGAGCCCGCTCCTCCACCCAAACCAGAGCTCAGGTACCCCGGCCTGTCCAGAGGTCACCACGGGCAACACACAGAGGGTACGTACACACACACACACACACACACACACACAAACACACATTAAAATGTGGTCCTCTGTAGCTCAATTGGTAGAGCATGGCGCTTGTAACGCCAGGGTAGTGGGTTCGTTCCCCGGGACCACCCATACGTAAAAATGTATGCGCACATGACTGTAAGTCGCTTTGGATAAAAGCGTCTGCTAAATGGCATATTATTATATTATTATTATTATTATTATTCTTAAAACACACTCGCATTGAAACACATGCACAGCTCACACACTCGGTTCACCAGAGTTGTATTCATTACTACACACCGTAGGAAAACGTTTTGGAAAAGGTTAACAAGTGTTTCCTGTTGGACAAGTTCAGGTAGTCCCTCCCTGTTTCAGTTTGTTTTCTTCCGTTTGGTGGCTAATGAACACGACCGAGGTTGTTGCTGTAAATGACAGTGTTATCAGTCAACTTAGCTGGTAAAATGAAGTTTGTATGAAAACAATTATATACCTGAGTTCATGTATTTAAATCGCTCTCTCTTCTCTACCTCTTCCCCCTCCCCCTCTGTGTCTCTGTCTCTCCACAGAGAGTAGTCTTCTGAACAAAGCCCCGCCCACACCCACCATGTATAAGTACAGGCCGACCTATAGCAGTCCAGGAAAGAACCACACTGCCCTCACCCATGCCTACGCCAACCAGGTAACACACACACACTGTCTTGATGCCAACCAGCTAGCTCGCGCATAAAGTGACTGTGGAAGACTGTGTGTCTGTGTGAAAGTCTGTGTCTGAAAGAGAGTGTATGCTGTGTGAGGTATGATCCATATCAAACTACTCCGGTAACACACACGTCGTTCTCTCTGACTCAGCTTTATATGTTATATATCAGGGATCTCATTGGCTGCCTGCCTGCCTGTCTTTAATCGTTTGATTTGTTATGATTTGTTAATGCATCTCTGTTTTTTACTTGTGGCTTCTTTTCCTGCCTTTTGATTGGTTACTCAGTGGCTTTCAGTTGAACAGTATCAGTAAGTGAATGCTGGACTATTTGTCTTTATTTTCTTTAGTTTGAGTGTGTGTTATTAGATCTAGTTACCCAACCCTGTGTGTCATCTTTTAGCCTATAGCTTTCCCCACACTGTTGTAGAAAATATTCTCCCCTAGCTATTTCTTGTTGTAGAAAGATTTTGTGGTAGTTCATTCACATATTAGTTCATTTTTATTTGACCTATTTTACATGTGTGGTATGTTTCCTATATGTCACACAATCTGATTATAATTCCCTTAAATCAATTCTGGAATCACACAGTGGACTGTCAATGGCCCAGCTGCTGTTTGACGTTAGTAGTAATAGTAGAATGTGTCATTTCAAAATGTGGTTGTGCATCAGCAGTTTTTCTCTTGTTATGTCAGTCACTGATAGTCAGTCAATTAGCCCATGTCAGCAAAACATGTTTTAGATTGCTAAGTTAGTTTAGCAGCCAGCTATCTCAACATGTTATCATGGTCGAATTACCGGCCGGATATCATATAAAAAAACTGCAAACACCCCCTTGGTAAAATGAGTAGAATTGCATGAAATTAGTTATAAAATAGCAAAAACTTCTCTCTGCCCCATGGCAAAATGTGTAGAAGTGCACAAAATTCACTTTAAAACATTAAAATGTTCTCTCTGCTGTCAAGAGGGGGCTACTAGAATGTTGCGAGTTGTCGTGATGAGTTCAGATTCTTTTGTGGCCCCCACCCCTATCAAAGTTGAAGATCCCTGCCTTATAAAGTGCAATACTTTTGACCAGGTCCCCATAAGGCTCTGGTCAAAAGTAGTGCACTATATAGGAATAGGGTGCCATTTGGGATGCAAGCCATGTGTTAGAAGAGCTCTATCAGGAGCAGGGGAAGAAGATAGTTTTTTTTTTTCTCTATTAACTCTAATTGTGTTATCTGTTAGCCGGGCCACAACAACATCCATTTCATTAACTCTTATGCTGTGTCCCAAATGGCACCCTATTCCCTATACAGAGCCCCGTGGGCCCTCATCAAAATTAGTGCACTAAATGCAGACTAGGGTGCCATTTGAGACACAAGCTTATTGTTTCACTGGGCACACATGTTGCCCCCCTCCTCTCTATCCCACAGCCATCTGGGTATATATACAGTGTGTGTGTGTTTCAATGTTTTTATTGAAGGTGTGGGACTCTTCTGACCTATGTGTTGTAAAGATAACATCATGTAACAGAAGCCATGTGGGCATTCTAAAAGTTCTAGGGCTATATATTCTTCCCCGCACAGACCCCTTGTGTGTAGTGAATAGTGAAGCCCATGCATCTGGTCTGAAAGAGTAGTTCCCTTTCCCGATGTCTCGCCTTGTTCTTCCCACTGTGGTGTTATTGGTAGTGGCCTAGTGCTGTGTCTGTAGAGTTGGACATCCAATTCTCATTCCACTTTCCAGTGTGGGATTCAGTGACAAGGATAGAGTTAACACGACTTCATCTTCTCTCCCTCTTTCTTTCTCTCCCTCCTCCCTCTTGCTCTCTTCTTTCTCTTCATCTCTCCCTCCTCTCCTCTCTCCCTCCACCTCTTTCTCTCCCTGTCTCCGTCTCTCTCCCTGTCTCTGTCTCTCTCCCTCTGTCTCTGTCTCTCTCCCTCTCCCTCTGTCTCTCTCCCTCTGTCTCTCTCCCTCTGTCTCTCTCCCTCTGTCTCTCTCCCTCTGTCTCTCTCCCTCTGTCTCTCTCCCTCTGTCTCTCTCTCTCTGTCTCTCTGTCTCTCTCTCTCTCTCTCCCCACCAGATGAGTCGAGGGGACAGTCTGAAGGAGTCGTCCTCTCTGCTCCAGTCCAGCCAGCAGCCTGGCTTCCGCTCTGAACCCAGTCTGGATGGGAGAGAGGCCCCAGGGGAGAGAGGAGGATTGGGAGGAGGTGGAGACAGACCTGGAGGAGGGGGGTCAGTAGGGGGGGCACCAGGGTCAGGGGGTGGCGGTATCCCCGGTTACTCCCTAGGGGGACGTTCCTACCCCTCCTTCTCAGACCCAACGGTTCTATCTACCGGCGGAGGGGGAGGGGCTTCCCGTTCTTCCAGCGTGCGTTCTGGCCCTGCCCACAACGCGGCCCACGTCTCCGAGGCGACGACCTCCACGAGCTACAAGAGCCTGGCCAATCAGACGCCTCCGCCGCGCAACGGCAGCCTATCGTACGACAGCCTGCTCACGCCCTCCGAGAGCCCCGACTTTGAGTCGGCCGCCCCCGACATGTCGCCCGGGCGCCACCATACCCCCATCCCGCCCGGCCCGGGCCCTGTCCTGGGGTACTCCTCCCCCTACCTGTCGGCCCAGCTCAGCCAGCAGAGAGACGCAGAGCTCCACCAGCCCTCCGCCTCCTCGGTAGCCCTCCTCTCCTCCCCGCACCGTGCCCACTATCTCCGCGCCTCCTCCTCCTCCCCCCGCCTCTCCCGAGAGGGAGCGACTCCTCCAGGAATCGCACAACCACTCTCAGCCCCTCCCTCCTCCGCGGCCCCCAGCCCCCCCACCCACACCACCACCACCATCACCACCACCACCACAGCAGCCACAGCTCCAGACACCCCCGCTTCTCCCGGCCCCCGCTCCTGTCCGACTCGGCCGCCCACCACCATTACCCCTACCGCACCCGGTCCACGGACACCCCCCTGGCCCCCTCCACGCACCCCCCGCGCTCCCCCCACCCCCCGCCGCTGGGGAAGTCTCTGTCGTACTCTTCGGCGGCGGCAGCGGAGATGCAGTACCGGATGGTGCGCAAGGCGTCGGCTTCGGTCGGAGGGGGAGGGCGGGAGGGGGAGGGGGATCCAGGCACCTAAGTGAGTAACGGCTCTGCTCTTTACTGACTGACTGCAGCCCGCTGCCTCCTTCTTCTCCTCCTTCTCCTCCTCCTTCTCTTCCTCCTCCTCCCAGGCTCCTGTGAGTTCCTTTTCCTCTCTTTTTTTCCGTTCTCTGTTTTCCACTCGTCTGTAGAGTCGGTGCTTCTCCTCATCCCTGCTTCTGTTGTGTGTTCGGTTCCAAATGGCACCCTATTCCCTATAAAGTGCACTACTTTACCACGGCTCTGGTCAAAAGTAGTGCACTCTCTAGGGAATAGGGTGCCATTTGGTACGTACAATTTGTCTGTAGTTGTTCCATTTAGTTTTTCTCTGTCCCGAACGGTCTCCATCACCTGTCCCTGTTCCCTTTACTATGTAATGGTGTTATTACTAGACATGTTACTGTATCACAATACATTATGTAATGGTACGCTGTTCCCTATATAGTGTACTGCTGTTGACCAGGGCCCATAGGTTTCTGGTCAAAATGCGTGAACTATTTAGGGAATAGATTGCCATTTGGGATGCAGGAATTCCTTGTTTTTAGCATGTATTATGGTCATGACAAAGCAATTTGTGGACTTTAATCTTCCTATAAAGTTTTTGATTTGATAAATGTTTTATTTTATCTCAAAATGCATTTTGTCCTGCATAGATCATGGTTGTGTTATTGCTGTAGTTGTGGATGTGTTTTATCCTGTTGCCCTCTGTGTGTTACCATTGTCCAGCATGACGTCCCTCTGTTTGACTATAGGATTACAGTGGAAGATATCTGTATGTACCAGCCCTTGGTCACCCCTGCATGATATGGATATATCCTATCGCTTGATTATGAATGCTTCCAAAATGGCACCCTATTCCCTATAGCCCTTTGGGCCCTGGTGAAAGGTAGTACACTATATTGGGGATAGGGTGCCATTTGGGATACATCCTATGAGTGTGCGCTCTTCCTCTCCAACCTCTTAACTAATCTTCCTCTTCTTTTCTCTTCCTCCCTCTCTCTCGTTCTCTCTATCCAGGGATGAGATTCAGATGAAGTTGTTCAGCCGGACGAACGGTCAGCCCAGGTCCTCCCTTTCCTCCTCAGGCTCCACCCCTTCCTCCCCCTCTCACCCAATCAGCATGTCCACTCGCCCCGGACAGGCTTATCCCAGCCCTGGAAACACCCAGAGCCCTGCCCACAAGCCGGGGGGCGGGGTGAAGAAGGTGACGGGCGTCGGCGGGACCACCTATGAGATTTCAGTCTGAGTTTGACGGGCGGCGACTCCGACTAATGGCATCAGGGGTAGGAGGTGAAGGAGGGGTCAGAGATGGACTGATGATATTTCTGCCTCTAAGACCCTTCAGGAGAGAGGAAAGCTTTTAATAAACAGACGTTTTAAAAGTTGGGTGATAAAACTGACTTTTTTTGCTCCTCTTCCAAATGTGATGGACTCCGGACTTCCCCTCTCGTTCAAAGACCTCCAGTTAAGGAACTACAGAACTAATCGGGAGGAAGTTGTTTAACCAATCACATTCAAGAACACAATGCACCATTATGACATTGTGGGCGTATGGGCCCAGGGAGCCAATCATATCCCTGAAGAGGCGGGACACTTTGACAATCCACCAATTTCTGGGCGGAATTAACTCTGGGAATGGTCGACTGACAGTTATGACTGGGTTTGCCTTTTATTGGATAAAACAAGGAAGATCAACATGGCTGCCTTTACACAGGCAGCCCAATTCTGATTTTTTTTTTACCAATCAGATCAGCTCTGAAAAGAGCTGATGTAAAAGGATCTGATCTGATTGGGCAAAATACATCTGAATTGGGCTGCCTGTGTAAACACAGCCCATATTTAAAAAAAATATGTTCATTTATTAATTCATTCATAAATGTGTAATGATTCATTCTCTGTACAGAATTATATGGTTTGGAATTTATGGTGATTTCCTCCAATCAGTGGCATTTAAAGGTGACCGCGGCATGCTCCGGCCACTATCGACCACTGTGATTGGCTAGTGACCTCGCTGCCATTCTCTCACGACCAATCAGAAATGGAGATGCTAAACTGTAGTAGACGGGTAGGGTCATTGGTGAATTTCGTTTTGCCTGGCCCTGTGCCCTGGGAGGGATTTCACTTAAGGACCAATGGAATGGTAAAAAAATAAAAATACCTGACCAGTGACGAAATCGTCAGGTCTGTACTTTAAGGATGGAGCAGCCTTTTCTAAACAAACCTTGGAGCAATGGCCTTGAAAATCAAGGAGAGAAGTGTTTTTTAATTTTACTTATTTAATTTCAAAATGTTCTTTTATATGAATTTATATATAGCTGTTGATAAGATCAAGATTTTTTTTAATGGGCTGATAGGGTTTTTCTGCTTTGAGTTAATTTAAAAATTGTAACTGAACAGGAAAAAAAACTGTTGCCGCGTTCACGTGCTAGTCAGAACTTGGAAATGTTTGACTTGCTAACTGCTTTTAGTTTAACACGTGCCGCGTTCAACCAGTTAGCAAGTCGAAAATGTCAGTTTCCTAGTTCCGACTAGCCCTTGAACGCGGCTCATTTAGATTGATGGCTGCACCAGCCAATCAGAGGCTGTGTTTTGAGTCTTCAGCCAAAGAGAGGAGCTGGACAATTATGGTTCAGCCAATGGGAACCAATGTATTTGATAAAAGAAGGCAATGTAGCATTTTTAAGTCCTTTGATACACAGTAACCACTCGATTTCTCGTGGGGCATATTTCAGAAATACTCTGTTGTACTTTGTTTACTTCTGAGCTTTGTAATGGTTGTGTCTGAAATGGCACCCTATTCACTATGTAGTGCACTACTTTTGACCAGGGCCTATAAGGAATAGGGTGCCATAACACACACAACCAAATATTTGTTTTATTGGTCCAGATACTGACATCTCTGGTTGCCTTCCACTAGCTGACCTATTGGGAAAGTAGCGAGAATCACATGCTTTGGCGCGACCAATCCAGAGAGGGCAAGTGATTCATATCAGCCTACTCTTTTATTTGTTAATGGTTAAACCAATGAGATGAGCAGCTGAAAGTAACACCCTTTTTATATTTAATTTATACTTTTCTTTGCAAGATTTTAGGACAATTTACAGGGCATTGCTTTAGACTTACAGTTTGTTTGACCAGTCAGAAATGGGCTAGGACTAAAAGAGCACGTCGCCCAATGAGAAGGCAAAGATGTTTGACTGCCATCAGGAACAGCCAATGCCTTTTGCAGATGATGTTTAGACAAGTACGGGCCTGGGACTTGGGTGTTTGAAATTGGAAGAAAAAAAAAGATATGTACTGTATAGAGCTCTGTGTGTGTGTGTGGGCGTGTATGTGCGTGTGTTTGAGCATTGGTAATAAAGTCTTTAAAACCAAAGGCAGCATGCTTTGTTCTGCTTGTAGTTGAGGTTGCTGATGTCTGGCAACACATGAGGAGAAAGCACCGAACACAGGCTACTTACTACACATTCAGAGTAGAACTTTGAGCTGGACCAAAGGATTCCACTTTGGCTATGAAAAGGTAAATTAAGGTTACTTAAATAGGTACGTTAAGATGATCCAGTTACAGTATATTTTCATGCACCTTTAACAGAATTTCTTCCACACAGGATACAGAGAATGATTATGGGGTTTACATCAGCCAGTGGTGCCTGTAATTAGTTCTCAGGTTCATTTGTAGGGAGCAAACCCCTACTGGTGGGGCTGAAAACTTGGCTTCATGTCTCGCCTCCCTCCATAACTCTTAAATGCCGTCCCTATCACAATGTACCAGAAGGTGGTAACAAAATGTAGGTTGTGAATTATGCCACATTGCCACCAGGTGGCGCCAAAACGTACATGTTACTGAGACGCTTAAATCCCCATTTATCTGTGATTATAGTACTGTAGCGCGACTTGAAATGTAAAGGCAATGTTCCCGCGTTCGGGAACATTGCCAGACTCAATTTATTAATGTACACATTTTTATTGCATAAAAAAAAACATCACGTCGGACACACCTCACGGTTTCATCTCAAGCAGCAGGTAGGCTCACCCATTCACGCATTCGCAGGAGCAAATACACAATCTGAACAGAACGTTGAGACAGACAGCAGGATTATACAGTAACCAAGGGAATGTCAAACGGGTAGTAAAATGTATGTTCTGTTACATCGCCTAGAAGAAGTGCTACTTCACCTCAATTTACACTTTTCTTTGCACTGGTGTAAAAATGTGTTTTGTCAACAATTACAAAATGACAACTGGGTTAAAAAAAAAAAATTAAGACGTGAGTGTTTAGACAGAAGCCAGCCCTGAAATGGGAGCTTTTTAAAGTAAAAAAGTAATTCTTCCTATTCTGTCAGGTAGAAGAGTGAGGGATAGAGACTAGCACTACCTACCTCAACTTTCCACAACTCCATCGCTGATATGACTATTTTGTGGACAACAAAATAACACTGGTCTAGTTCTAAAATGGAATTGGCGTTAATAGCAAAACGCTCTGTTCTCTCCATCCTCATCTTTCCCTTCAGCGTCATCTTTAACTGAAAACTATGATTAGGTGACAATAACAGAACTCACAGACAACCACTTATGGAAGAAAAAAAACTAGCTAATATATATTTAACAATTCCCTCTCAAAGACAGCCTTTTAGGACAGAGACCGTGGTTCATAGACACACACCCGATCTTATCATCATGGACCCAATTGGAGGTAGGTAGATGGCTTGAAGTGTTTGACCATGTCTTAACCAATAGAGTAGACATGCAGCGAAGAGCCTTTGACAGCAATTGGCTAATAAAGGAGACATTTCGAGCCAATGCCTGGCATTGGTCCAATATGAAACATTGTCAGCTCAGTCTCCCCATATTAGGAGATAGGGTCAATCAACGTTTGCGTCTGAAATAACTAACCTGTGCCCCCACACATTGACTCTGTACCGGTACCCCCTGTATATAGCCTCCCTACTGTTATTTTACTGCTGCTCTTTAATTATTTGTAATTTTTTACTTAACACTTATTTTTCTTAAAACTGCATTGTTGGTTAAGGGCTTGTAAGTAAGCATTTCACTGTAAGGGCTACACCTGTTGTATTCAGCACATGTGGCATATCAAATTTAATTTGAAATGGCACCATATCTCACTACTTTTGACTAGTGCACTCACTATATAAGGAATCGGTTGCCATTTCGGACAAAGCCAATGTAACTTCAGTTAAATAGGTGCATGCAATTTGGCTCACCAAGCATGGAACGGACTGAGAGTGTAACATTCACTCTATTCTAAATCAAGTGAAACACTATGAACGGAGTGTATCATTGTAGTGTTCCAAGATGAAGCCTAAATCAAATGCACTTAAAAGTTAAGTCATAAATTACACCCTTTTCCCTATATAGTGCACTACTTTTGTAGTATTGCACTATATTAGGTAACAGAATGACATTTGGGACGCGCCCGCTGATGAGCATAGAGGTTCTCCAGGGAACTGGTGGAAAGATTGATGAAACTGTCATAAGTACGATGGAGAGACATACAAATCTAACTGTACAGTTTAGATTTAAGTTAGTTAATATTGAATTAATCATAACAATAATTAAATTATTTTGCAACTCAAATCTTGTTGCATACAGTATACAGCAAAACAAAAAGGATTCATAACAATCATGTGTTTGTTCCCTCGATAGAACATCACACCCCTCCAGCATCAGCATAACGCCAACTAGTCCCATTGTGATGTCACAGCGTTCTTCTGAGGCCACTACCCATGACAAATTCTATTTGTCCTTCTTGGTCTCAGTCTCCTCCTCCTGGGCGTCGACCTCTGGCTCCTCCTCTTCGAGCACGGGCGGGAACTGTGATTCGTTGATCTTGTCGCTCCGGTCTCCCTTGGACTTGTTGAGTTTCTTGGACTTCTGGTAGAGCTCGTTCAGGTTGAACTCCCGGATGATGTTCTCCTGTTGAGCGGGAGATTGAGTGTGTGAGAGAAAGAGAGCGAGAAAGAGTGTGTGTGTGTGCATGTCTGTTTGTATGCGTGTGTGTGTCAGGGTTTCAGGACATTTGACTGGCAGCATTTTAATTTACCGGACATTTGAGAAATTGACCGGACGTACAGTCGTGGTCAAAAGTTTTGAGAATGACACAAATACTAATTTTCACAAAGTCTGCTGCCTCAGTTTTGATGATGGCCATTTGCATATACTCCAGAATGTCATGAAGAGTGATCAGATGAATTGCAATTAATTGCAACGTCCCTCTTTGCCATGAAAATGAACTTAATCCCCAAAAAACATTTCCACTGCATTTCAGCCCTGCCACAAAAGGACCAGCTGCCATCATGTCAATGATTCTCTCGTTAACACAGGTGAGAGTGTGTTGACGAGGACAAGGCTGGAGATCACTCTGTCATGCTGATTGAGTTAGAATAACAGACTGGAAGCTTTAAAAGGAGGGTGGTGCTTGAGATCATTGTTCTTCCTCTGTTAACCATGGTTACCTGCAAGGAAACACGTGCCGTCATCATTGCTTTGCACAAAAAGGGCTTCACAGGCAAGGATATTGCTGCTAGTAAGATTGCACCTAAATCAACCATTTTTCAGATCATCAAGAACTTCAAGGAGAGAGGTTCAATTGTTGTGAAGAAGGCGTCAGGGCGCCCAAGAAAGTCCAGCAAGTGCCAGGACCGTCTCCCTAAAGTTGATTCAGCTGCGGGATCGGGGCACCACTAGTGCAGAACATGCTCAGGAATGGCAGCAGGCAGGTGTGAGTGCATCTGCACGCACAGTGAGGCGAAGACTTTTGGAGGATGGCCTGGTGTCAAGAAGGGCAGCAAAGAAGCCATCAGGGACAGACTGATATTCTGCAAAAGGTACAGGGATTGGACTGCTGAGGACTGGGGTAAAGTCATTTTCTCTGATGAATCCCCTTTCCGATTGTTTGGGGCATCTGTAAAACACCTTATCCGGAGAAGACAAGGTGAGCGCTACCATCAGTCCTGTGTCATGCCAACAGTAAAGCATCCTGAGACCATTCATGTGTGGGGTTGCTTCTCAGCCAAGGGAGTGGGCTCACTCACAATTTTGCCTAATAACACAGCCATGAATAAAGAATGGTACCAACACATCCTCTGAGAGCAACTTCTCCCAACCATCCAAGAACAGTTTGGTGACGACCAATGCCTTTTCCAGCATGATGGAGCACCTTGCCATAAGGCAAAAGTGATAACTAAGTGGCTCGGGGAACAAAACATCGACATTTTGGGTCCATGGCCAGGAAACTCCCCAGACCTTAATCCCATTGAGAACTTGTGGTCGATCCTCAAGAGGCGGGTAGACAAACAAAAACCCACAAATTCGGACAAATTCCAAGCATTGATTATGCAAGAATGGGCTGCCATTAGTCAGGATGTGGCCCAGAAGTTAATTGACAGCATGCCAGGGCGGATTGCAGAGGTCTTGAAAAAGAAGGGTCAACACTGCAAATATTGACTCTGCATAAACTTAATGTAATTGTCAATAAAAGCATTTGACACTTATGGAATGCTTGTAATTATACTTCAGTATACCATAGTAACATCTGACAAAAATATCTCATAACACTGAAGCAGCGAACTTTGTGAAGACCAATACTTGTGTCATTCAACACTTTTGACCACGACTGTATATGGATTGGGTGCATAACCGGATTAGGGCGTTCACACACTGTGCTCAGAATGACAAATTACATTTAGATTATGGTAATTCATATTAACAGAACATGCAAGTCGAGGATGCTACAATGTGTGGTCCTTTTTTACAGAATTCTGATGTGCACTTTGAGGATTTTAGAATAACTGTCCACATTTAATTTTCCTCAGCCAACAAGACGAGTAACGAACAGCAAAATCACTAGCCTATGTCAATCTACTGCACCCCATTGTAGAAAAGTTGACCTATTCTATTACTCAGTTTGTCGAGAAAGAAATAGCCTAATCCAAACAGACTCTGGGAAATAGCCTATTCCAAACAGACTCTGGGAAATAGCCTATTCCAAACAGACTCTGGGAAATAGCCTATTCCAAACAGACTCTGGAAAATAGCCTATTCCAAACAGACTCTGGAAAATAGCCTAATCCAAACAGACTCTGGGAAATAGCCTATTCCAAACAGACTCTGGGAAATAGCCTAATCCAAACAGACTCTGGAAAATAGCCTAATCCAAACAGACTCTGGAAAATAGCCTATTCCAAACAGACTCTGGGAAATAGCCTAATCCAAACAGACTCTGGGAAATAGCCTAATCCAAACAGACTCTGGGACAGTTGTGGGAAGGTGATCCCAAATTCATACAACCAGTAGGCCTAGGCGATGAGGATGATGCAACAGATCAGAACGTTTAGCTTAAATGATAAACTATTATTTCTTCACATTATAAGCGCAGCAATGCACACAAGGCAGTAGTCTACACACACGTCTTCATTCCATAATGCAATTAGCAGGAAAACACTGTTGTCAAAAGGCCACCGCACGTTAGCTGTTTCATGTGACGGAGACGAAAATATCGGTTAGAAATGTAGAAAGAGGGGAGATCTAATATGCAACAACTAGCATTGGGTTGCTAATACGACTAGGATTTCGCCTTTGGCTACTGGTCAATGAAAGAAAGTTTATATAAAATAATTGCCTCCACAGATATGGTCTGATTTTGGCTAGGCTACTTTGAAGCAAGGCAATACATGCCTCAATATGTATTAAAGCGTTCAGGTTTCGAACAATGAAGTATATTTTCAAAATGCATACTGCCTCCAGCGCAATGCAGTGGTGTGACGCGCTGATGAAGCCTGCCTTCCGTTGGCTCTGTTTGCATTTGCTGTTTGAGACGCTGCTGAGCTCTTGTGCAGTCTGACAGATTTTCCGCTCAAAGGCTCTGTATCCTATACGCATGTGAAAAAATACATAACGAATATACTGTACACTAAATTTTGCAAATTAACCTATAGACCGATAAGTATGACCAGTCAAATAGATTTCCATCAGCTGGTATTTCCATCAATGAGTAGGTTAAAAAGCATTATTTCGCAAAGGGATGTTTCCTTCTCCCAGACAATTGGCTGGTGCCAATGTTATTAATCTGCTTTTCTATTCAAGTGATTTTTTTCATTTTTTTTGTGTGGCTAAAAGCCAGCTATTATCAGCTAACGGAAACCCTGGTGTGTGTGCATGTCTGTGTGTCTATGTTCTGCTCTGAAGCCACTCCTCTCACCTCGGTGAAGCTCCAGGACACGGCCCTACACTTCTTGTCCACCTGGGGGCGTCTCATCACCTCCTTGCCCCCCTGGAACAGCACCAGCGAGGGCAGCTGCTTGGAGAGGGGAGAGGTACTCACCTTGTACCTTTGAGAAGATGGATGGAGGACGGGAAGCAATTCAACGTTTCAAATCACAGACATCCAATCAGAAATCTACTTCACTTAAATAGAATCTATCTGCAGAGAGAGAGAAAGGAGGAAAGGGGCCTACTTCTTTGACACATCTCCATACCGTCCGATGTCCACCTTCCCAAACTTGAGCCCAGCACAGTTATACCTGTAACCATGAGAGAGAAAACATACATTTCCCAAAGAAACTCACAGCAATAGCATTACCACTTTAGTCGCACCACAAACTGACAGGTGATACAAACAGGGCAATATGAGATGGTCTGTTTTGAGACAATCCAGGAGAGGATGTATATTTGTATATTGACGCTAAGGGTTTATGGTGCAATGCATTAAAATGAAGGCTTTTGTCGTGTATAGTGAAGATTAGTCGTTGTCTTACTTGAGGGAGAGGTCTGCGTAGACGGCGGCAAAGGACTGACACTCTGGGGACCAGTTAGCGAAGAACTCTATGATCCACATCACCCTGCTGTCCCTCTCCAACTCATCCTGCAACCGGGTCACAAGTCAGCCATCAATTTCACTAAACGTCACATTTCAAGCAATAAAAATATCCTCTGGGTGGGTCGGTTTTGAAATCACCTGACAAACATACTTTCAACTGAAATGTCAACAACAACCTAATTGGTGTCACCTTCTGCGATTCTGTGAAAGTATGATTTTTGATACACTCATCCGTTTTATTTTCACACTATAACACACCATTACCTTTACTACGGCAATGGTAATATTGTCTGTTACAGTAGAGCCTTAAGAGGTAATCTATGGTACTCACTTCTATGGTCTTGTCACTGAAGTACTTGATGTACTCTGGGCCCATGTAGAGAGGAGGCTTACAGGTCATCAGGAACACTGGAATACACAATCAGTGAGCAGCATGAAGGGTACTTAGCCAATCAGAGAGCAGAATGAGGGGTCATCAGGTTATAGGTCATGTCATCTAACCAGGCGTTTACCGGTATAATTAATTATCACAACAGTAGAGGAGCGTGTGTGTCTATGTGTGTATCCATGTATATGTATGTTAACACCGACTCATTCCAGGGTTTTTTCTTTATTTTTACTATTTTCTACATTGTAGAATAATAGTGAAGACATCAAAACTATGATATAACACATATGGAATCATGTAGAAAAGTGTTAAATCAAAATATATTTTATATTTGAAATTCTTCAAATGGCCACCCTTTTGCCTTGATGACAGCTTCATGAGGTAGTCACCTGGAATGCATTTCAATTAACAGGTGTGCCTTGTTAAAAGTTAATTTGTGGAATTTCTTTCCTTCTTAATGCATTTGAGCCAATAAGTTGTGTTGTGACAAGGTAAGGGGGTATACAGAAGATAGCCCTATTTGGTAAAAGACCAAGTCAATATTATGTCAAGAACAGCTCAAAAGGCAAAGAGAAACGACAGTCCCATCATTACTTTAAGACATGGTCAGTCAATCCGGAAAATGTCAAGAACTTTGAACGTTTCTTCAAGTGTGGTCGCAAAAACCATAAAGTGCTATGATGAAACTGGTTCTCATGAGGACCGCCACAGAAAAGTTACCACTGCTGCAGAGTATAAGTTCATTAGGCTTACCAGCCTCAGAAATTGCAGCCCAAATAAATGCTTCAGAGTTCAAGTAACAGACACGTCTCAACATCAACTGTTCAGAGGAGACTGTGTGAATCAGGCCTTCATGGTCAAATTGCTGCAAAGAAACCACTACTAAAGGACACCAATAAGAAGAAGAGACTTGCTTGGGCCAAGAAACACGAGCAATGGACATTAGACCGGTGGAAATCTGTCCTTTGGTCTGATGAGTCCAAATTTCGGATCTTTGGTTCCAACCGTCTTTGTGAGACGCAGAGTAGGTGAACGGATGATCTCCTTATGTGTGGTTCCCACCGTGAAGCATGGAGGAGGTGTGATGGTGACACTGTCAGTGATTTATTTAGAATTCAAGGCACACTTAACCAGCATGGCTACCACAGCATTCTGCAGCGGCATGCCATCCCATCTGGCTTGCGCTTAGTGGGACTATTATTTGTTATTCAACAGGACAATGACCCAACACACCTCCAGGCTGTGTAAGAGCTATTTGACCAAGAAGGAGAGTGATGGAGTGCTGCATCAGATGACCTGGCCTCCACAATCACCCGACCTCAACCCAATTGAGATGGTTTGGGATGAGTTGGACCGCAGAGTGAAGGAAAAGCAGCCAACAAGTGCTCAGCATATGTGGGAACTCCTTCAAGACTGTTGGAAAAGCATTCCAGGTGAAGCTGGTTGAGAGAATGCCAAGAGTGTGCAAAGCTGTCAAAGGCAAAGGGTAGCTACTTTGAAGAATCTAAAATATACAATATATTTTTATTTTGTTTTTGGTTACTGCATGATTCCATATGTGTTATTTCATAGTTTTGATGTCTTCACTATTATTCTACAATGTAGAAAATAGTAAAAAATAAAAGAAAAACCCTTGAATGAGTAGGTGTGTCCAAACTTTTGACTGGTACTGTATGTGTGTGTATGTATAAACAAAGTGTGTATGTACGCACACATTGTGTAGTGCAAGTGTGTGTGAATGTGTGTGCACTGACCAATGCAGAGGGTGAGGTAGAGCAGGCCCATGCGGATGTCCAGTCTGAAGAAGAGGATAACGTTGGCCACCTTACTGAACAGAATGATGTTCCCCACATGCTGTTCCACCGTTACTGAGACAAGGAGAGACGGAGAGGGGTTCAATCAAGTAAACAATGGGGGGGGGAATCTAAAAAGAGAAAGTATTGCATAGAATAAGGACAATTTGCAGGTTGAAGACAATAGTGCACCTGGGGAGGAGTAAAAAAACAAGGATGATAACATTGACAAAGAACAATAACATTGAGAGAAAGAACAGATGCGAATAGAAGACAGGAACAAACAGTTTTGTAAAACCATGGGTAAAGGATCGATATGAAGAACTATGAAAAAAGTGAAACGTGTAGAAACTATTTGAGCCTGAGACAGAGGGACAGTTTGTAGTTGAGGCCTAACAAGTGCGGGATTCACTTTAGGGGGGAGGGGGGTGCAGGGAGGGAGGCAGATGAAAGACGAAGGGAGTGACAACGACCAACAGAGCTACAATAACAAACACCACAATGACACGACAAGGTCAACAGACAACACAGTCCTATCATTTCTTCCTATGAATTATCTATTAAAACAGTCTGTTTACAACACTGAACTATTAATTCAAATAGGGCTTTGTGGACAAGACATTTGCCATAGCAGATTGGTTGAATACCTAGAACAATAACATGAGTACAAACAGAAAACAATTTGCTCAGACAAAGTTTAAGGGTCTGAAATGTTAGCCTTGTAGATACAAAAGTGAAACTTCACTAGCAATGTGTGTGGGTACTTGTTTTACTGAAATGGTAACCATGTGTTGAATGTCATGTAAAACAAACATGTCTGCCTGCTGAAGGAGACCCCTAGCTCCAACAGAAGGGGTTTCCACTAGATAGAGCAGCCTCAAAATTGGCTATATCATAAACATTCATCCCCAATTTTTTTTTTGCTTTTTGGTCTTCATTTAAGGTTAGGGATAGGCATAAGGTTGGCAGTGTGGTTAAGGTTCAAATCCAATTTTAAGAATATCAATTGTAGAAATAGGCGGGGTTTATGACCTCAGCCACGGCCTGTTCTCCCCGCTTCAATCACGTAGGCAGTACAGGAGCATCATGGCAAAAACAGACGACTGGTCAATAGCATCTACCCCCAGACCATCAGGCTGCTGAATAGCCACCACTAGTCAGCTGTACCCTGCAATTACATCTGTGACCCTGTGCATGTGACTAATAAACTCTAAACACTATGTGGCTGTGGTAACTAGTGATGACCAACTGAGGGGGGATGGTCAGTTTTCTAATGTCTAAACACAGGTGGGTAGAACTCTGCTAATGATTAACCTTTGACTTTAGCTCTGTATGAAATATTTACATGAGGGAATTAGTGATGTGGTAGTGAGCTGGTAGTGAGCTGGTGTATTGGTCAAGGATTTGGTATATCAAACTGTACGTCTATGTGTGCGCCTCTGTGTGTCGGCCTCTGTCGGTCTTTGTGTAAGTAAGTAAACAGATGAGAATGGGTCATAAAAGTATGTGTATGGTTGCTAGATCTCTGATGATAACAGGGTTCTGGTTCAGGGCTGACACTTACTAGCTCTTCTATTTTTCATCATGACGATCGCACTGAGGAACATAAGAATCTCCACTTCTCTCTGTGGAACATGAGAACATAATAGGATAAACATACAGGTCAAGGCATTTCAGTCTATAAACATTTCATCTTCTGCCTCCAGTACTACCTAGTAGGCGAAACAAGATATTACAGGGTCGGGGCAGGCCTGCAACTAACTCCAGTATTGCCAGTGTCATCCTGTACTTATTTGGGTGGTTTTGGTGCATGCACTCATGGTGGCAGTGGCACTTTCAGCCCAAGAAAAAACAAGGCCCTTGTAGCCTAGTATGAGAGGGGGCACGCACCTGCTAACTCCCCAGTTCACCCACCCTTTGCACGGTTCTGTCTCATCACCTGCCCGTTACCTTCCGATCTCTGTTCGGGTTACAGTCTATAGCATCCTTCAATATCGAACCCAGGCCAGCTCCCACCGAATTTCACAATGGCCATTCATGTAGCTAGCTAGCTAACTAAACCCCCCAACTCTGTCATCACATTTAGCATTGGATAGCTAGCTAGCTCGTTGGCAATCTAACCAAAATCTTTGTCCCGGCCTAATCACGTGTATCCTTCCTAACATTTCTCAATCCCCATTTTTTACACCATCCAATACTGACCCAGTCAAAGTCGCAGGGGTTGCCATCCTCTCGTTCTGTCGAAAGATGTTCGCAGACGCCTGGCGTCTTGCGGATCATGAGAAACGCGATTGACATGAACAGAGACGCGACATAGTATGGCTTTAGCAGCCACTTGTACACCTGCGGCAAGTGATAGAGGAATGCGAGGAGAGGTGTTAGCAACGCCATTTTCTAATTTAGATACACAAATAAAATAAACTGCGAATTAAAGGGGAGGAAGGATGTGTCCGAGGTCACTGCGGACGAATCCTTGAAATGATCCCGCCTCCTTTGTGAAATGGTGGTGATTGGCCAGTTGAAAAAACGATGATTGGTAACATTTTCCGAAAGAGGAAGGGCAAAAGAAAGACCAGACTCCTCCCTTTCCTTCATTTGGGAAAAAAAAGTGGCCTTTTTGGAATACTTTTTACATACAGGGTTTGTTCGACATTGCAGCTGACAGTGCAGGCGACTGCCGACTGACTGATCTACAAACCACCATCCATCATAAATAACTACTCATTATTACTTGTAGATCAGAGTCATTCACACTTAATCCATGATACATTAGGGGTTTGATTCTCTCGAACATGGCCACAGCTTTCGCACTGTCAGAACAAGCACTGTCTGAACAAGTTCTGTGCAAAGTCAGCACAATAACTGTTCATCTGGAGCTTCATGAAATGGGTTTCCATGGCTGAGCAGCCGCACACAAGCCTAAGATCTGGAGTGATGAATCAAGCTTCACCATCTGGC